>NC_134483.1:539549210-539849210 GCF_040206685.1 Ascaphus truei
TGGGATTATCTTGACTTTGTTTACAACCATAGAGGGCTATTTGCCAAGGTCTTAGACAGCCACTTTGGCACAGGAACATGTGCCATGAAAAAGACATTATGGGGTAATTATAGATACTGTCTTTGGCTTTAATCCAACAATTACACAAGCAAGACAGAAATGCCAGAGTAGAAAAATAGTAGCACGTTTTCTAGCACTTTCAAATAGATCCCTTTAAATTTCGAAGTTCAAAAAAACAAACATGCCAGGTCCAAAAAAACAATGACTAATCTGTGAAAATGTCATTTTTAAAATGTACACAACACATGATAATCTGAGTAATCCACACACATGAAGCAAGGCACATTAAGAAAGTAGCTAAATTAATTCAATAGGGTCCCACATCCGTTATCCTTTTCTCTCTGATAATACAGATTATGTAGATTATTAGATTTCAGTGGAACTCAGAATATCATAAACATTCCATAGAATTTAGTGATAAATGTTTCAACGTTTGAGATAATATATCACAACATGACGACATGTGGCAAAGGTTGTGTCTGTATAGGACAGGGGTGGCCAAATCCAGTCCTCCAGGGCCACCAACAGGTCAGGTTTTCAGAATATCCCTTCTTCAGCACAGGTGGCTCAATCAGTGGATCACCCAATGACTGAGCGAGAGCACAAACTGGGGGGCGAGAAAAAAATTTGGGGGAAGGGTCACAGCGGTAACCGAAGCCCAGCGCTGTTCACCAAAGCATTTATATAAAATGCCGGGGAGTGCGCGAATCCTCTGTAACTTACTTACCTTGGCTTCGGGCGATGCATCACCATGGCAACTCAGCGTGACCCCGCGGCATCATTTGACACCAGTTCCTAGGTAAGGGGGGGGAGAGCACTTGGGCTGAGCAGGCAGGGGGGCGCAGCAAGTTTGCTTACCCCTGTCCTAGGGCACTCTAAAGGAGATAATATTTTAATGTTTTGCCCTAAATTCTACATCTCTGTGCTTCGTGTCGGTGGGAGATGTGTGCAGAGGTTTAAAAGAGGAGATATAGTATTAGGGGAAATGTAAAACAATAGGTTTTTATTAGCCGATGGTTTTAAACAGGAATACAGCTTATGTTTCAGCAAAGTGGGAACAGTAATAAAAAACATACCTAGCTCCTATTGGGAGCCCTGACTAACATCAGTCTTAGGGCCTCATTCTAGTAGTCTCGATAACTTTTGTGTCACGGTTGTGCTCGCCACAAACCAGGACCGAACCGCGGGGCTGAGGTGGGGTTATATAATCACCGACCTGAGACCACGTAGTCGGTTCCGGATTGCGCAGTTCGTATTCGTACATAGCAGGATCGGAACTGGAGTGGGCAGCATAGTCAGCGGACAAGCCAGGGTCAGGATTGGAGACATCAGGGTAATCGTTATCCAAGCGGAGTTTCAGCAACAGGAAGTCAAGTAGGTCCCGCTTCAGCGTAATAGCTGCAGGGCGGGAGCGGGTTCTGCGTGAGTGGCGACCGCAAAATACTGTAACTATTATCCAGATCTGGCTAATAACTCATTTGCCCATTCAAAATATAACATTAGCCAGGAGCATAATGTTAATACAACTTGCACTTACCCCTGCCAGGATGAAGGCTGTCCTTAACACCAGGGCTTTACAAATTACAAAAAAAAAATACTCGCCCAACAAAAACAGCTACTCGCCCCCGGCCCCACCCACTGGTAACGCCCCCAATTAAAAAAATGCAATAATGGAATAATTCACATGTCTCTGACAGGTCTGCAACCCCGCCATTCTCCATGTACGCCGAGCACACAGTGCTACACAACTACATTCATTAAACATTTGTGTTTGTCCTTATTTTTTTTTATTTATGTATCTTGCTTTTAAGTCATAGGCGAGAGAAATTTCACAGCTCATGAATCCATTACAAGAAGCCCTTTCATTTCTGATTTAGGGGCCTATGCACTAAGCGCCGATAAGCCACTTATCAGGGTCTTTTCGACTAAAAGGCCTACTGCGATCCAGTAAGCCCTGATAAGTCCCAGATAAAAGCCCATTTCTGCATTTTTATTTTCCAAGGGAATAAAAAATAATAATCGACAAACAAACGCCGATAAGCCACTTATCGGCAGGTTTTCCAACTTGTGCAATTCTAGTAGTCCCATTCATTCCCAATGGGGTTATCTTTGCTCCCATTGAGGGCATAGGTAACCACAATGGCAATGAATGGGTGTATTGGCTAGTATTGTGTTTGTATTTTGTTTTTAATGTTTATTGTGGGTAGCGGGGGTGGGTGAAGGTGGCATTTGGCCCGTGGTGGGTGTTTATACCTACCAGGTGGGTATTAGGAGGGGGGAACCCCTTCATTACCTTGGCGGTATTGACCGCTAAGGTAATGAAGGGGTTAACTCCTCCTGCAACCTCCCCGCAAGGCCTAAACACCTACCATGGGCCAAATACCACCTCCACCCACCCCACTACAAATTTGGCCCATGGTAGTTAACCCCTTCATTGCCTTAGCGGTTAGCCACTACGGTAATGAAGCTTTGTGTAAATGTATTTTTATTGCATCGGATTGATGCCGGGGGTCTCCAGAGCTGGTATTAATGTGTATCAGCTCTGGAGACTTCAATCTGATGCAGGAAAAATAAAAAAAAATTCCAAAGTCCTGCTCTCAGATCTCATCTCGCCACCCTTGGGCTGGCGAGATGAATCTTTGATAAACTCGCAATTCCAGAGCTCCGATAATCTCATCAGAGCTACTAGAATTGCGTGATATCAGAAAAAAAGGCGAGTTTTAGCTTTTTGGCAGCTCCCGTGCGATGTGTTTGGCCAGGAGCCAGCAATCTCGATCAAATGCCTTCCCCACGCGATTTAACCAACTCATCGAGGCTTTCTGAATAGCTACCTAGCATCAAATGCATCAAATGTACCGCAAGAAATGTGATTACAGAGTTTCTTCCCATTGACACACTGTAGCTGCAAGGTGAAAATAATGCAGTGTATCAAACACAAACTGTGCATCAAAACTTCGACAGATCTTTACTGCAAGTTTCTCATTTCAGATGCAGAAACAAATCAGTCCAAACAGTAAAATGCAATATATATATATATAACACACTTTAAAATATATTGACATATGGTTCTCACTATCATTTGTATTATTTTTTCTGGATAGTGTTTTTTTTAATACTGTCAAAGAATTATGTCACTGTCCTCTCTGTCAGTGTGCGAAGTTGCAAACTGAAGGTACTTGCAACATATTAAATGACTCTTACAGTGAAAAAAATACATGCCTCGGATTTTATTCTTAGTGCAGGGTCATTTAGCAACATTTTCTAGGAGCAAAACAGGTGCAATTCAGGGCCAACAAATGCAACAAATGTATTAAAGTACAAAAAAATCCCACACGAGTCATTCTGGCTTTTAATATGTGTCTGGTGTAGCTTTTACATCAGATACCAGCACCATTTTCGCATTCTGGGATTTGGCATTGCAGTTTGAGGTCTACAAGACAGTCCGCTTATCTTTGTATTATCTCTATTCTGGTCCTAAATGCTGCATCGTATTTTCAGATTGGAATTTGGCTCTGGGTCACGCGAGCCTATCTTTCTGCTCCTGCCAGATCCCAGCGCAATCATATCCTTGAATTACTTCTAGAGTTTATCTTAGAATTCCTTCGCTCGGTTGCAAATCCTATTCCTAAAGCTCTGCGAGCATTCCTGCAGTCGGATTCGGTGTTGAATGTAAACTGTCATCTTCCAATCAAAGAACCACATCTTTGCAACATAAAATAAACATGCATTATAACATATGGCAAAGGAGCAAACAAAATGCCACAAGGAATCAAAATTTGTAGCATAAATAGTAAATTTAGTCTGAAAGCCCCAGTCAGCTGAACAAAAACATTGTTAAACATTTGAGGTCCAAAGAGGAAAAGAACAAAGAAGATTTCTTTGCTAGCATTTGCCTCACAGAGCAACTTCTATGGCCGTTTTTTCAAATAATCAAATGATGTATGTATGTATGTACGTGTAGCCAGGTATCCCCCTGGGCTACTAATCTGCCCTACATAACACGTACGCCCTGGTAATAGCACAGGCAGTGTTAGGCTGCGTCCATAGATGGACCAGCCATGCTGAGGTGTGCGGACGCTCCGCGCTGAGCCCCTGCATCCTCAATGAGGATGCCTTGAGAGGGGGCTCACGCGAGCGTCCGCAGGCGTGCTGAAGAGTTGGAGGTTTCAGCCGAGCGCCAAGCTGTTTTTCAGCGCGCAGTCGGCTGAAAACCTCCAATCACTGCACAGCAGCGTCAACGTCACGGCGCCGTGACGTCGGCGCCGTGACATTGACGTCAGTGCGTCGTGGGCGATTGGCCCAGGGACGTCACTGCCCTGCCTCCAACCACCTCCCCCTGGCTCCCCCCGCGCACGCTGGCTCGCCTGCAAGTCCGTGCAATCGCGCTGACTGAAGCAGGCGAGCCTCAGCGTTAGCACGCCTCCGCTCTCCCCACACGTCTATGGCCCGGGCCTTAGGGTTATATCCTTGCTCCTTGCTGCAGCAGCAACTCCTTTGAGTGACAGGGAGGGTGGGCCTAAGGGTTATGAGAGAGGCGGATGCCCGTAGGGATGAATGGCTCAGAGATGCCGTGTTAGACTATTTAGCTGCCCGCTGTTTAGAGGCATATTATTAGAATGATGAAAAAGTGTCCTACTTAGTGTCTGGAAGGTAGGCCGGAACATCTATATTGACCGGATCGAGTAATATCAGAGGGGGACCAGAAGCATTGCTATTCGGTCACTGTAGTGAGGGCAGGAAGGTTCGCAAGCCTGATCCCAAGCACAATTATTAAAGTGGGTACGGATTCTCCATGTTGGGGAGGGATCCGGGTGTATCCATGATTATAATGTATACCATGTCCAAATTATATTACCCTGTTATCAGTGAGGATGGTAAATGTATTTATGTCTCAGCGAGGGGCGTGAGAGTCCACCAGGGAGAGCATGTAGCCAGGTATCCCCTGGGCTACTAATCTGCCCTACCTAACACGTAACATCTGGTAGTAGCGCAGGAAGTGTTAGTTTTAAAGCCATGCTCCTTGCTGCTGCAGCAGTAAACAACTCCCTTGAGTGACAGGGGGTGTGGGCCTAAGGCCTGGGTACTGCCCTATCAGGGGCTCAGACCTAGGACCCTCCCATGGGTACAAAAGGGACTGCAGATCCAAATTTAGTAGAGTGTGGAAGTGTGGAGCCAGGGCTCTGGTTCACCTTCCTTCCCCTCCCTCGGGGAGTGGGAACAGCTACCCATATTCCACCAGGGGATATGGGAGTCAGGGATAGACCTTTGGGGCCTCAAGCCCTGGGGTTGAGTCCAGGGACAAAAGAAAGAACACATAGGCTGACATGTATGCTGAAATTGCTGAATAAAGATCCAGATTCTGTTTATTATACTCCCACCTGAGGCTGCAGTTCTTCAGGGGGATGTAAGAGTGTTTTCCCAGGGGACTGCAGCTATCTATGATAGGCCCTGTGGGAATGGAGGCACTGTACCAAGAGAACCACCCAGCACTGAAATCCTGTCCTGCTTATCCCCAAACAACACCGGCTGATGCTCAGGGCCTTCCTGTGAACCAGCAAGTAGCACCAACACCAGGTAACAAAAAGGAATTTCCCTTAGGCTGGGGGAACATGTGTTACGTATGGATGTATGTATGTATGTGTAGCCCCCTGTAAACAGCACAGGCTATACCTATCTTCCTCCTACTGTGGTAAGTCCTGTTAAGGGCAGGCACCAGTAGTCATCATGGGTTTTCCCCCTTCTAAGCCCTGCCCTGAATGGTAGATGCAGGCCCCTGACTCTGCTGCAGGCACGAGACAGAGGGGAGGTTCTGCTGACATCATGAGGGGTGGGGCTGACTCTATATTTAGCAGCCAGCAGACTGTCTGTTCTGTCCGAGGAGTTGGAGGAGACAGTGCGGTCTCACCTGTGCAGTCGTACAGGAGCAGAGAGAGGAGAGGAGACTCAGCCACTTTGAGTAGAGCTGATAGCACCATAGACCCGGTGGACCAATGCCCCTCACCCCAAGCCTGGGGTGATGGGGAGAATCCATTCCCCACCGAGAGGATAACCTCGGAGGTGGGCAGCGGGGTATTGACGCCCCAGCCCAGACCATCCTGTCGGAGGAGAGACTTGGAGGGAAGGAGAGGAGGAGAGTGAATAACGAGACATTGCTGTTGTTGTTGTGGCTGCTGGTCGCCACTACATTTGGAGTCGCTGATCTGACAAATAAAGAGACAATACTTTTATACAAAGACTGTTGTGTGAGTCTGGAGCATTCACCCTGGGACCAGGGTTCCCTCTTCTGTACAGGTCCTATCCCATATCCCTGGGAGTATAGAAGATGGAGGCGCTGCACCACTAAGAAAGCATGGAGGCTACCACCCCAGAAGCCAGGTCCTGTCTCCCCAATAACAACGCGGGAAGCTCAGGCCCTCCTGTTCCACGCAGGTATGCACCACCACTACGCATGTAATCTGCTCTCACGCACCCTAGACACCACAGATGAGTCTGGGGGTGCGGGGAACAAGGGTTACATATGTATGTATGTCTTTACTTACAGCAGAGACTGCGACTATTCTAACTCAAACCAGTGGCAATCGCCAAAAAGACCCAGGTACATTCTGGGTACATGCCTTAAACTTGCTTTAAACTAGAACCCAGCATTTCTGCATTGACCAATGGCCATCAGATTAACAGCGGGGGTCCCTGGCAGTCCCATTCAAACTGAATGGGACAGCTAGGGACCCCTGCTGTGTTAATCCTATGGGTCATTAGTCAATGCAGAAATGCCTTAAACTTGCCTTAAACTAGACAGATTACACCCAGCACATACCCAGAATGTAACCAGGCTAGTTTAAGGCAAGCTTTAGAATACTCGGTGTCTCGTCTGTATATTGCGCCATTAATGTACATAGCGCGTCACACAATAATACACATGACAATCATATAAATAACAAATAATACAAATAACACATCATGGGAAGAAGTGATTCAGACATAAAAGTAACATTTAGGAAAAAGAGTCCCTGCTCCGAAGAACTTACAATCTAATTGGTAGGTACTAAGAATGAACAGAGACAGTTGCAGGGCATTCTAGTAAGTGTATCTGCAAGGGGCCAAGGTTTATGTACCGTGTATAGTATCAGCCACGGAGCTACTGATATGCTTCATTAAGCAATGTATGCTTTAAGGTGGGTCTTAAAGGTTGATGGAGAGGATGCTAGTCGGATATTGAGGGGAAGGGCATTACACAGGTGTGGGGCAGTCAGTGAGAAAGGTTTAAGGGGGGAGAGGGCTTTTGATAAAAGGAGGTAGAGAGAAGACATCCTTGAGCGGAACGCAAGAGTTGGGATGATGTATAGCGATGATCTCAAGCTTTTCGCAGTGTATTGTATGTCTTTATTTATATGGCGCCATAAAGGTACATGGCGTTTCACAGTAGTAATACACGTGGTAATCATATAAATAACAAATAATATAAATAACAGATCATGGGAATAAGTGCTTCAGACATAAAAGTAACATTAAGAAAGAGGAGTCTCTGCTCCGAGGAGCTTACAATCTAATTGGTAGGTAGGGGAATGTATAGATAGTAGGAGGGAATTCTGGTAAGTTCATCTGCAGGGGGCCAAGCTTTATGTATCATGTGTCCAGGATTATCCACAGTGCTATTCATATGCTTCTTTAAGCAAATGTGTCTTAACGTGGGTCTTAAAGGTGGATAGAGAGGGTGCTTGTCGGGTATTGAGGGGAAGAGCATTCCAGAGGTGCGGGGCAGTCAGTGAGAAGGGTTTAAGGTGGGAGAGGGCTTTAGATACAAAGGGGGTAGAAAGAAGACATCCTTGAGAAGAACGGAAGAGTCTGGATGGTGCATAATGAGAAATTAGGGCTGAGATGTAAGGAGGGGCAGAAGAGTGTAAAGCTTTAAGAGTGAGGAGTAGAGTGCAGTGTGAGATGCGGGATTTGATCAGAAGCCAAGAGAGGGATTTCAGGAGGGGAGACACGGAGACAGATTTAGGAAAGAGTAGAGTGATTCTGTCAGCAGCGTTCAGGATAGATTGTAGGGGAGACAGGTGAGAGGCAGGAAGGCCGGAATGCAGGTGGTTGCAGTAATCGAGACAAGAGAGAATGAGGGCCTGAGTCAGAGTTTTAGTAGTCGAGTAACAGAGGAAAGGGCATATCTTTGTGATATTGTGGAGGAAAAAGCGACAAGTTTTAGAAACGTTTTGAATGTGAGAGGAGAATGTGAGAGAGGAATCGAGTGTGACCCCTAGGCAGCGTGCTTGGGCTACTGGGTGAATGATCGTATTTCCAACAGTAATGTGGAAGGAGGTAGTAGGGCCAGTTTTGGGAGGAAGTATAAGGTTTTTGCCATGTTAAGTTTAAGTCTGCGGATGGCCATCCAGGATGATATTCCAGAGAGACATTCAGAAACTTTGGTCTGTATAGCAGGTGTAAGGTCGGGGGTTGAAAGGTAAATGTGTGTGTTGTCAGCATAAAGGTGATATTTAAACCCAAAAGATGTGATTAGGTCACATAGAGAGACCTAAAAATACTGAAGACACAAACTATTTATTCGGTCTATTGCTGTTCTTTGACGGGGTAAAGAAATTGGTCTTTCTGACTATTGGTCTTTGATGACTATTTTGACCATACAAAATGAAATAGACATAACATTTTTTTAACTGTACAATTTAGTGAGGGAAGATGGCCACCACCAAATATTACAGATCACCCGAATAGCATGGCCGAAAGACTGCCCAGAATACAGTACACAGATGAACTCTTAGTAGGATTAACAAATGTATATAAATTGACACCATTGGAAACTTGGAGAAGTCCAGTTTAAAAAAAACACACAGGGCATATATTGCCTTCAACAAAAGTCCCAATCCAATCAATGTCCCAAGTGTCATAGGTTGAAGGCAGATCTTAAACACTGCCTATGGTTGTATAGCCCCATTAAACAGTTCTGAGATGCAATTAAGGACTACAGTATGTAACAAACGTACTAAAAATCACAAAACACAAGATTCCAATGTTGTTACTATTTGCCAACATAGAAACATGGCTCGACGAAGAAGGTAACAGAAGCAGAGTGGGACGGTGCTCATCTCTAATCAGAAAGCGGACCCACAGGGCTGAAGTAGGGATGCAAATTAACCGACCAGAGCCCAGGGCCAGAGTCCTGTAAGAGTACCAATAGTCGGTAAGCAGGCAGGAGGTCAGGGCTGGCGTTAGTGGTGCAAAGTCCAGGCAACAGGCAATGGGTCAGGGCAGGCAGCAGGTAGCGAGGTCAGTGTCATGGTCCGTGGTCAGCAACAGGGATTCCAAATGAACAGGGAAGCCACAGGGATGGCTCACAAACAAGGAAGGCTCAGCAACAGGCTAGGCAAAGCAACAGGGAAGACTCACAAACAAGGAAGGCTCAGCTACTAGAACCCAAGGTGGCCAGGCACACAGGAAAGTCTCACAAACAAGGAAGGCTCAGTAACTAGAACCCAACGTGGCCAGGAACACAGGGAAACATATACAATGCTGAAGCAGGATCTGGAAGTTACTGGTTGCTATTTAAGCCCTTGAACATGTGCATCCAATATAGCAGGCTGCCAGTCATCAAAATGTCCACAGCAGCCAGGTTAGGGCGGGTTCCAGCCAAAGCCTGGACTGGAACCCTTATACAGAGTAGTCAAAACCAATGCCTCCGAGATAGTGCTACTAGCAGCCAGACAATAGTATTTTTATGGGATTGGTGGAGCGCAGGTCATTTTGCCCAATGAAGGTAAAATGGGATCAAAACGGAGTGGTCAGCTACTTGTTGTCCCCTCCGGAAATCTTTGTCTTACGTGGTTTCCTTTGGTAATGCTCAGATAGAGAAAAGGCAGGACATAGTGCACTATGAATAGTACAATATATTACACTTCAGGCTTCGAGGATTCTTCACTCAATTCCCCCAGCATCTGATTTTACAACTAATGAGGTCACTTCCGGTTTAGCTGAACACAGATTCCTCCGTTCCGCCATTCTCGCAGGCAAAATACTTCTCCAAGTCAGGGTTTAGGACTCTACGTGTTTTGCCAGAGCTGGTTTTTTCAAGAATCAATAATGTGGGTACCTACTGATACACCTTATATATTTATTTATTAAATGTTTTACCAGGAAGCAATACATTGAGAGTTACCTCTCGTCTTCAAGTATGTCCTGGGCACAGAGTTATGATGACAAATACATGGTTACAAATACATAGTTATATTAAGTGAAAGTTATGTATAAAGACATTGCATGAACAGTTTAACATATTTTATCTTTTAGGCGTATGAAACAGTTACAGACCAGATTAAAAATGTGAGGCAGCTTTAGTTTTGAAAGAAATGAGACTGGTGGCGGCTGTGATAGTCTCAGGTAGATTGTTCCAGGTGTGAGGTGCATGGTAAGAGAAGGAGGAGAGGCTGGATATTTTGTTGAAACTTGGGACCGTGAACAATCGTTTGGAGTAAGAACTCAGGTGATACTTTAAGTGCTGCATCAGTTAGGGGTGTGGAACTTGTTCAGATAGACAGGTAG
Source organism: Ascaphus truei (assembly GCF_040206685.1). Lineage (NCBI taxonomy): Eukaryota > Metazoa > Chordata > Amphibia > Anura > Ascaphidae > Ascaphus > Ascaphus truei. The sequence continues at coordinate 539,559,816 of NC_134483.1, forward strand.
CTTGCTCAGAAAGTATTTGAAGGTAAGACAGGAAAGATTAACTTTGTGCTTAGACTCAAGGGATGAAATAGATCTAGTTCTTTGAGCATTTCGCAGTGATGTGTGTTGTAGCTAAACTGGGGGACAACGCAGCATATTAAATTGTATAAGGCATTTAGTTTGCTAAGGTGGGTTTGGGGTGCTGTACCATATAATACTGTATGTACCCATAGTCTATAATTGGCATTAGATGCTGATGTGCGATGCACTTTCGGAACAGCGGACTTAGGGAGGATTTGTTCCTACAACACACATCACTGCGAAATGCTCAAAGAACTAGATTGGTCAACACTAGAGTCTAGGCGCAAAGTTCACCTTTCCTATCTTGCCTTTAAATTCTTCATGGGCAACCTACCCAGCTACCTGAACAAGCTCCTCACCCCTACCACTTGCAGCACTTATCACCTGAGATCAGACTCCAAAAGACTATTCATGGTCCCAAGGCTCAACAAAGTATCCGGACGTTCCTCCTTCTCCTTCCGTGCACCCCAAAACTGGTACAACCTACCAGAGACTCTCACATCCACCACCAGTTTAAGTTCTTTCAAATCTAAGGCTGTCTCACATTTTAACCTGGTCTGTAACTGTTTCATACGCTCATAATATATATTTTCTTTAACTGTGCACGCAATGTCTTGTATATAATGTATACCCTGTTCATTTATGTAACTGTACTTGTAACCATGTACTATTTGTTTTACTCTGTGCCCAGGACATACTTGAAAACAAGAGGTAACTCTCAATGTATTACTTCCTGGTAAAATATTTTATAAATAAATAAATAAATATAAAGTACACCTAGTTTGGCATAGGTTTTGAATGTCAGGGTATCAATGTGCAACCCAAATGTTAAATTGGAGTATAACTATATGCCCAGATATTTAAAACTAGTAACAGGTGCAAGGATAGTATTAGAGTTGCTTCTTATATGAAGCTCCATCATTGGTAGCTTTAGAAATGTAGCCTTGGTCTCAGATACCATTGTTACAGTATTGTCAGTGTTTAAAAACAGGTTTTTTTGTTTTTTTTTAATTCAATTTTTAAGTTTCAAAAAGTCAGACTGAAGTATGTGTTCAAGGTCGGAGAGGCTATGGCTGTGTGCATATAAGATTGTGGCATCTGCATACATGTGTATTGAAGCTCCCTTACAAGCTGTAGGAAGATCACTAATGAAGACTGAAAGAGTAGGGGCCCCAGAACAGAGCCTTGCGGGACACCGCAAGTGATATCCAAGGGGTTGGAGTTAGAGCCCGAGATAGACATATGTTGGGATCTACCTGATAGGTAGGAATGAAACCAGTTTAAAGTGTGTTCCATTATTAAAGAGCAATGAAGTTTGTTTAGCAAGATAGCATGATCAACAGTATCACAAGCCTTTCTGGTTCCATTCCACACTGAATCTCATTGCAAACTTTTAACAGGGTAGTTAACGTGGAGTGTTTGGGGCAAAAGCCAGATTGGTATTGGCTAGGGAAATTTGTCTTGGAATAGTAATCGCTTAATTGGGAGTGAACACATTTTTCCATGACTTTATTAGTATTGGGAGAAGAGAGATTGGCCTGTAGTTTGAGACAGTGTTTTTGTCCCCTGTTTTGAAGATTGGAATAACTCTGGCAGTTTTCCAGGTCTTAGGGATTTGGCCCGAATACAAAATAGAGTTGATTAGGGAAGCAAGTGGTATGTCAATGGATTGGGAACCAAATCGTAGGAACTTTGATTGTAGTAGGTCATGGTATGGATACCTATTAGATTATATTGCCAATTAATTACAAAGATCAACTTAAAGGGCACTAGTCTAATCAATATGTGAAATAATTCCACCAATTCTTACACAAATAAACAGACAATCTTTATACAAATAACTTAAAATACATTAAATAAATCCCAATAATAATATTAAACTGATGATAAAATATTAAAAATATAACAAAAATGTGGAATTTTGAATAAATGTACATTCCCACATTTTTGTCATATTTGTAATATTTTTACTATTAGTTTAATATTGTTATTATTGTGAATTATTTCATGTATTTTAAAACCCAGCTAACTCATCCGGGGCGGCTACCAGCACCCCCTATGGAGGTCAGTATCTCCGGAAGCAGGGGGGTCCCCAGAGCTGAATTGAATGGGGTTCAGTTCCAGAGACCCCCTGCTTCCATCCTGTGTGAACAAATAAAAATACATGTTAAAAAAAAAAAAAAAAAAAGCCCTTGGATTGCGCCTTTAAAAATAGACTCGTCTACGGTTTATGTAACAAGAAAGCACTTACACCATCAAGTTACAAGTAACATTGCTTTTTACAGGCAGAAAATAACCAAGACAAATCAGGTCTTCTAAGGTGGTTAGGAAACACCTCGATATGGTGACTGGGGTCCCATTACAAGATCATACACAGATTGTAATCAGCTTGTATGTATAACACGATTAACTTTGTTTGGGGAAGCAATCAAATATGTCATTTGCTGATATGCTACTGATCCGTATGGTCAACCCCATGTCTCGAAAATAATCCTGGTTTGTTTCTCATTATTGATCTAATTCTGGTGTAATTGAAAACTGCCGGAATGTGCTCAGGAACATAAAAGGGGCATCTGTTTTTCATTGGGAAGAGGTTGCTTTTTTCCGAACGGCGTCCTCCATCTTCATCACCATCCAAAGATTCCCACGTCGTAACCTTGTCTTCATTTTCATTTTTTGGGGGGTTTTTTTTCGAGAAAAAAAAAATGTTAGGTTGAACTTTCAACTCTTTGTAAAATAGTTACTGTATATGGGAATCATCAGGAGTCCCTGGGGAATCAATGATTCTGGCTTCCCATTGTGATTCTTGATTCATTGACTGTAAGCTCTGTAGGGCAGGAGCCCCATTAACTTCATGTTGCCAATTGTTTTACTGTTTTTATCCCCACGGTTTTATTTTCCTTGTATTGTAACTCTGGAAAGTGCTGCACACAGCGCTGCTGGTGCTATATAAATACAATGAAACATGATGTAGTTCATGCACACATTCATTGTAACTATTAAATGCTTTCATTCAGTCTCCCTGGTTATGCCCTCCTGTCACCAGGGCATATGTATTATTTATTTATTTGTAAAAATGTGTTACCAGGAAGTAATACATTGAGAGTTACCTCTCGTTTTCAGGTATGTCCTGGGCACAGAGGGCTCTATGCAGTAAGCGTCGAAAAGCCATTTTCTCGCCAATATTGCCTTCCAGATTCAGTAAGCGCCGATAAGCTCCAAAAATCGGTATTTTTTTTAGCGGAAAAAAACTTTTTGGCAGCCGGGTGCCGATAAGCCATTTTTCGCCACTTATCGGCACTTTCTGAAACCGGCTGAATTCTAGTAGCCCCGATCAGCTTTTCGCTGCTGATCGGCGCTCTAGAATTGAGATTTTTACGGCAATCCAGCCCGCCAACTAAAGTTGGCAAGTTGCTGGGGGAGAAGCATCGGCAAGGTCGACACATAGAAAAAATCAGGCCTTTGTCCTGCCTGGGATTGATGCCGGGGGTCTCCGGAGCTGATACCCATTTATACCAGCACCGGAGCCCCCCGGCATGCATCCGAGGCAGGAAAAATGCATTTAAAGCCCACTTCATTACCTTAGCGGCTAACCGCTAAGGCAATGAAGTGGTTAAACAGCCGTGCCAGGTTTATTGTGGGTAGCGGGGGTGGGTGAAGGGGGTATTTGGCCCTTGGTGGCTGTTTACAGATTGCGGGGGGGTTGTGTGTGGACTTAACTCTTTCATGACCTTAGCAGTTAATACGGCTACGGTCATGAAGGGGTTAAGCCCTCCCGCTACCCACCCGCAAGCCCTAAACAACTACCGTTGGGGCTAATACCCACTTCGGCCACCCCCGCTACCCACAATAAAACAAATACACACACAACAACCCCTCACTAAATAAATAATTTTATAAATAAATAAATATATATTTATATATATATAATACACCAACAACCTCTATACCCCCCTAACATACAGAACATATATGCACAGCAATGATACTATAGGCCGGCGGGGGCCCTCGGGTGTTACCCGCGGGCGTGCAGTACCAATTCTGTGCCCCCCCAAATTAATTTAAAAACATATACATACTTATAAAGAAATAACCCCCCCCCCCCCTAACACATACAGTATAGCAATGGGCACAATTACTATTATCCACAAATGGATAATAGTGCATTTGGAAGGAAGAGCCTGGGCACTACGGATTTCTGCTTGTGAAAAAAAGAATTTATTAAGTCAGTATGATGACGTTTCAGCCCCTATGGCCTTTCTCAAATGCTAATGGCATGATGAAAAACCACCATAACACAGTGTCTTATATACACCCTCCCCCATGTGTCCACAATTGTCCATGATTGTCCTCCATTAGAATATTCTTGTCTTCTTGCTAGTCCTGTGACATCTGTGACGTCATCATGGGGCGTCCTCCAGCCTTCCAATGCGTGTAGGTCCGCCTCCTGGATGTTCCCTCTTGCCCTTCCACTGACATCTCAAGGTTTCTTCAGGTGTGGGGCGGAGCCAAGGACCTCTGCATTGCTCCGTGATGTGTTCTTGGCAGCAGGGACCTCCCCTTTCTTCAAAATCACTCCTTCAGTGCATTCATCCATATGTGATGTGGGGGCAGTGTATATATAGATCTGCTATTCCCACGATCATCTTTATATGCCTCCTGTATAGATGATTAGTGAATAAAGAGAGATATAAATGGAACATCCAGCAAGCTCAATATAAAATGAGGAAAAATCAGTGAACACACTCAAATTAAAATCTGCATTTCTGTAATAAAGATGCTTAACACTCTATAAAATCAAAAAAACTCCAAGGTGTGATAGCATAATATATCCCTTAAGAACAACCATACAGACCGAAACATAAGCGAGACCTCCAACAGCAGCAGGTACCTGTTCACCTCTCAGTCAGAAAACAACCTAGGGATAGATTATCATTGAGCCCCTTGGGAAAACCATATCTAAGGTAAATATCCAGAAAACTTCACTTTGCAATAACAGAGTATCTCTGTCTGTCCCTGACAAGCTGTTTTTAACTAGTTTAATACCCATTAACTTGAGTGAGGTTACTGTGTGCCTAAATTCCCTGCAGTGTTTGATCAATTCAGTCTCTTCAGTAGCATTATTGATCTTGCTTTTGTGTTCGATATATCTTGTTTTAAGCATGTGTAGCCATGCATAATAATGACTGCGTACATCTTCCCTGTTGGCAGTAAGTCCTGGTAAATAGAGGCCTGCCAACAGTAGTTATGGAGGTTTTCCCTCACACCCTGGTGTGGTGCCCTGTGTAAGGAAGGGAGTGGCTGTATGCTCTGAGTCCCTGGATAGTGACATCAGAGATGCGCCTGCCCCCTGAGGTATAAAGGGCACAGCACTGTCGGTTAGTTGTGTGTTAGCCAGCAGTTGTGTGAAGCAGCTGGTAAAATGTATGCTACGGCATAAAGGATTGGAGGAATACTTTTGTGACCCTAGTGCTGTAACTAGCGGTAGCAGAGTGACCAATTAAGTCTGTCTAAGCCACACTGTGTCCAGGGACCTGGCGCAGTGGTGATATCCCTAGGAGAACGGGAATCCCATTTCAATACGGGAGGGCGTACCTGGCAAAGGGACAGCACGGAGAGATGTGCGGCTAGAGCCGGCAGCTGCATGGGGCAGTCTGCTACATCCCAATCTACAATAAAGATGTCATGTTCAAAGACAACCCCACTGTGTGAGTGTGAGATTACTCTGCAGTGGCAGTCACCACCGAGAAGGAGTTCCTCACCAGGACCATCTCCCTGCGGAAGCATAGATCCTGATGAGGTGGAGGCGCTGCACATGAAGTAAGTTGGACTCGTAACCACTACCTCAGATACCTGTCCTGCTGCCATCCTCTATAACACCAAGCGGGAGACTCAGGAGTCCTGTTACTTGCAGGTGCACCACCACACACGACCTTGTAATGGGGACCGGTTAGACCACACGGGCCAATATGAGATTGGGTGGGTCAGACAAGGGGGGTCCAGCCGTTACATTTGGAGGCGCTGCTGAGATACCTGTTAACAGGGCAGGCTTTTGCTAGGCACACGCTAGGAAACAGGGAGAGTGTCTGCTGCCACTTTGTGCTGTGTGGGACGGAGCCAGGGGTAGTCAGGGAGATGCTGGAGCTGCATGCCGCAAAGACGCCTTGGGATCCGTAGGGGTTAGTGAGTCTGGAGCCGGGGGCTATTGCTGTCCTAGTCGCCTTGAGGTAGCGCTAGCGGGGGACGCCTGAAGGGGTAAACTGGTAACTTAGGGCAGGAATTCTGGAAGGGTCCGCACTAGGCTAGCCAACAGTAGGTCGACGCCCAAAGTACTGCATGGAAGAGCCAGAGTACTCTAGTCTCCATTCCAGACCACTTACCAAGGAGCACAGACTGGAGGAACATGTTACAGTAGACACAGAAAGAGTGAGCCTAGCCTGAGGTAGTGCAACACGAGTCAGATCTACGTTAGGTACACAAGGTGGTGCACAAGGCATGTTTATGGTACGGATGTGGTAGCTGCCCCGCCGAGCGGAACTCCACGTACAGGAAATCAGTGTTCAACGATCAAGAGAGACCTGTCGGAATGGAGGATCTGCACAGAGCAGAAGGTCCAGGATGGCAGGGTGAGCGAACCGTCAGAATGGAGGATCTGCACAGAGTAGAAGGTCCAGGATGGCGGGGAGAGAGAACCGTAGGAATGGAGGATCTGCATAGAGCAGAAGGTCCAGGATTGCGGTCAGAGGAAGAACACGCATATGAACTGTGCGTGGACGAAGAACAAGCTACAGAAGAGACTTTTGTGAGTTTGTTGTGGAATGGCGTGAAAGCCGTGGCTGAGCCGTGTTTATCATGTTTTTGTTGTCGGGATGATACCCCTGAGAATAATGAGCATGACAGTGTTATCCGATGGGAGGAACGAAATGGACTTTGTTATACCCCAATTAACAAACAGCCAGACGCTGCCTTCAATGGAAAAAAAGACAATACTTACCAAAATGGCTGTTCCCGCGTTCCCGGGACACCGCGTGGGCATGCTGCAGAAAGTCTTGCAACTTTGCAGTTTGCTAATTGTTGGTCAGGATTGGCGCCAACGAGAAAACTCCACCCCGATGGGGAGTTTGGCGCGAAAGCTGGAGCCGCGCCCTCATGGACTATGACTCACTCTGCACCTGTGCTGGGTCAGCCTACAAGTCTACGAGACATCCCCCTAGTTTCAACCAGGGGGAGTGGTTTGCAGTTCCACCGGATATCGATGGAGAAAGAAGGAGAAGGGGTTGCCAAACCCGCCCCTGCCCTTCAGTTGCGAAGAGCCATTGACAAGTACAGACCTCTGAAACGAGTGCCTCCGCTGGTGAATATGGCTGAAGTTGCTGATAAAGTGGACCAGAGTCCGTTGATCTCTACACAACCCTACTCGGCTCCAGGAGGCTTCCTAGTCATCCGTGTGAAGGGTGTGGAGACTGTGGTGTGTCTTTGCCTGCAGTGCAGACTGCCGGGCTGAGCCGTGGGCAGCGAGGCCCGATGCCCCCACTGTGGACTGCAGTACATGTGGCCCATGACCACTTTTGTACCGGTACAAGCTGTGGGAGTAGCAGGAAATGTCCCGATGCCGATCGACGAACAGCCGGGAGCACTATGGAACGAGAGTGCAGGTCCCGCGGAGTCAGAGTCAGGTTCGGTGCTCCTGACTGAGAAACCCAACCATCGGAGAAGTGATCACCGAGGAGTCCATTGCCGGTCTCCTACTAGGATGCCCAGACCGAACTGCGGGTTGGGATCCTCGGACGAGGAGTGTGCTGGGCTGTCGAGTGCGATGGTCAGAGAAAGAGACTGTCATACTATTGGTACGCCATGGAGAGATGCCATTCCCCGTGGTGTAGAGACGCGGAGTAGAGTGTCTCCAGTACCGCGACCACCCGATCGCCGGAGTCCCACTGCCGTGGTGACTAGTGGATCGGAGGGAGGTCGATCCACCCCAACCCTGCGAGGTACTAAGATGACACAGTGCCTGTCGCAGATCCAGGGGGTGGAGGAGAAGGAAGAGCGAGTCCAGAGCCAGACTGGATCGCGCAGCAGACGGGCATTGCCAGATGTCCTCGTGGAGGAAGAGATCCCGATTGGGGATTAAACCCAAGATGGCGTCGAAGCACGTGCGTGCGCGGACGAGATTCCGGATGACCAGAGCGGCAGCGAGTGGGAGATGATCGCGCCTCTACGGTCGAGCAGCGGAAGTCGTTCACCTCCTGCCAGACGGAATGGGCGTTCGAGCCGGAGAGCAAGAAACCCAGCTGCTGGTGAGAAAGAGAGATTTTGTACCGAAGCCGAGACAGGTATTGCTGGGGAGCAGGTCGTAACCCTGCCTATACTTACGGTTCGGTCCCGTCCCCAAACCCCGTCCACACCCAAGGTTAGCCCCGAGGCCCTAGCTAAAGCCCCTGTCCCCGTCACTATTTCATTCGGGTCCAGTTCTAGCTTAGGGTTGTCTGGGGGTTCCCGGGGTCCTATCCAAGAACGGACTGGAAGCCTGGACTGGGGAACATCTGATGATGGATCGGAGGGTGGAGGGAGGATTTCTCGACATGGGTCGATGGCCAGCGAGAGTTATAGCGCGCTGGGTATTGAGGGCGGACACTGGTCACAGAGTAAGAGCCCAGTGGGGCGATCTGAGGGTACGTCCGGGGTATCTTCGGGTGGGCCTGATGAGGAGTCAATAGAGGAGTCTATAGAACCTAGCTCCGAAGAACGGAAGGAGACTAGGTGGTGGGCCCCGTTGTACGAGGGGTATGTCGCTTGGTTCGACCGCACCCGATTTATCCTAGAAAGGGAAGGGGTGGTTGATCACTGTTGGGCTGCCGGGGACTTTGATGACGAGGCATACCTTAGGGCCCTAAGGGTAAGGTGGGATCGTATCCAGGCAGGCCTTATTCTCCCAAAGGGGTCCGCAGGGTTGGATGACCCGGTAGAGACCGATGAGCCCCTGTCATAGGTGCTGCCCGGGACGGCTGGCAAAAGTAGCTTGACCAGGACTTGCCGAGCTGAACGGGCTATTGCGGCAAAATATAGAAGGTCGCATGGGCTTGATTACCCGTATGTCCCGGAACCTCTAATGAGAGAGATAGAGGAGAATAGGGAGAGATGGCTTAAAAACGATATTCAGCACTATATCGTAGAAAAAGCGGGAGCCATTAAAGGAATTCAGGCCGAGCAGAGGGTAGCTCAACTTATGCGGGTCTGGAAGATAGGACGCAGTGTGTACATGCACAAAGTGGTGTATTGCAATGAGCGAGGGATACCACGGGAATACAGCGTGACTGTGCATGATGCCGCGGGGTGGGAGGTGAAGAAGCCAGATCCTCGACATTATCATTGAATGCCAAATTAGAGTGGTCTGCTTTTTCTTTAGCGCTCCCTGCTGGTCAGTGAGTGAGATGGGCTTGCATTATTATGTCAATGTGATGATGTTTGCCATGTTATTTGTGTGTTCTTTTGCAGTGTTTCCTGGCGCAAGGTACACCAAATTTAGGTCCCAGCCAGGACGGTGGGTATTAACCAGGGGGAGTATGTAGCCATGCATAATAATGACTGCGTACATCTTCCCTGTTGGCAGTAAGTCCTGGTAAATAGAGGCCTGCCAACAGTAGTTATGGAGGTTTTCCCTCACACCCTGGTGTGGTGCCCTGTGTAAGGAAGGGAGTGGCTGTATGCTCTGAGTCCCTGGATAGTGACATCAGAGATGCGCCTGCCCCCTGAGGTATAAAGGGCACAGCACTGTCAGTTAGTTCTGTGTTAGCCAGCAGTTGTGTGAAGCAGCTGGTAAAATGTATGCTACGGCATAAAGGATTGGAGGAATACTTTTGTGACCCTAGTGCTGTAACTAGCGGTAGCAGAGTGACCAATTAAGTCTGTCTAAGCCACACTGTGTCCAGGGACCTGGCGCAGTGGTGATCTCCCTAGGAGAACGGGAATCCCACTTCAATACGGGAGGGCGTACCTGGCAAAGGGACAGCACGGAGAGATGTGCGGCTAGAGCCGGCAGCTGCATGGGGCAGTCTGCTACATCCCAATCTACAATAAAGATGTCATGTTCAAAGACAACCCCACTGTGTGAGTGTGAGATTACTCTGCAGTGGCAGTCACCACCGAGAAGGAGTTCCTCACTAGGACCATGTCCCTGCGGAAGCATAGATCCTGATGAGGTGGAGGCGCTGCACATGAAGTAAGTTGGACTTGTAACCACTACCTCAGATACCTGTCCTGCTGCCATCCTCTATAACACCAAGCGGGAGACTCAGGAGTCCTGTTACTTGCAGGTGCACCACCACACACGACCTTGTAATGGGGACCGGTTAGACCACACGGGCCAATATGAGATTGGGTGGGTCAGACAAGGGGGGTCCAGCCGTTACACATGTGTTTCATTTTCCTATATAGCTGAGACCGCAAGGACATGTGATTTTATAAATAACAAACATAGTTGTGCATGTTATTCTCCCTTTGATTTTGTATTTTTTCCCACTTCTAGGGTGAGTAAAATCAGTACCCGTATTGAGGCTGTTACATACCGAACAGTTGTAACATTTATAACAACCTGGTTTTGGATTATCCAAAAAATGGGGTTCAGTGTAGGCATCCTTTTTGTCTGCACTGATCAATAGATCCTTTAGGTTTTGTCCCCTCTGGTATGCAAACCTGGGTTGTAATTTACACACCTCCTTAAGGGTACTGTCACTATTTAAGACTTTCTTGTGTCTTAAAATGCTCTGCCTCATGAATTTACTCGCAGTCGTGTATTTCATTACAATGGTCATCCTCTCTTGGTCTTCCTGCTGATTTGCCTGCATAATTGGACGAGTGAATGCCTTTTCTACCACTGATCTAGATTGTCCTCTGGAAATAAACCTGGATTTGATTTCATCATATGTCTCTTTTAATTGAGTCGGTCTATCTACAATTTTTGTGGCTCTTACTTTTTGTGAGTATGGTAACATCTGCTTTAATGCATCAGGGTGAAAACTTTTTGCGTGTAAAGTGGCATTCCTATCCGTGGGTTTTCTATAAAGGTTAGTATTTATCTTATTCCCACTTTTTATTAGCAATACATCTAAAAATTATATTTGTGTATTGCTACAGTTTTTGGTGAATCTTACAGGTGTTTCTAATGCATCTAAATAATCAAAAAATTCCAAGAGTTCGTCCGATGTTCCTTCCCATAGTAAGAACACATCGTCGATGTAACGACAGTAGTACAGCATTTTAGAATAAAAAGGAGAGTAATAGATATTTCTTTTTTCAACATCAGCCATAAAAAGATTGGCATATGAGGGTGCAACATTACTTCCCATTGCCGTCCCTGCTAACTGTAGATAAAAATCCTTTTCAAAACGAAAATAATTTTTATAAAGGATGAAATGCAGCAATAAAACAATGTAATCGACTGGAGGACCCATGATCTCAATCTCATTTAATCTTTGTCTAATTACTTCAAGACCACTGTCATGTGGTATAATGGTATAAAGGTTGGTGACATCCATTGTTACCATAAGATAAGTCTTATCATCCAGCTCTAAAGCTCTTATTTTGTCCAGACAATCGAAAGTGTCTTTTACATAAGAGTCCTCCCTAATCACCAGTGGTTGTAGAAATGAATATACAAATATGGCCAAAGGTTGATTAATGGAATTAGTTGCCGAAATAATTGGCCTCCCTGGTGGATTATGGAGGCTCTTATGTATTTTTGGTAAAGTATAAAAAAGTGGTCGACGTGGGTTTTTCATGATCAAGAAATTGAACTCTTTTTCCTGTAGCCATAAGTTGCCCATCCCTAGGTTTAGTATGTTCCTCAGCTCCGCCTGATATCCTATAGTGGGATCTCTATCCAACTTAATGTAACACTGCTCATTACTTAATTGTCTTTTTGCCTCTGTCCGATATTGTAAATAGTTCTGTAACACCAACGCTCCTCCCTTATCTGCTTTTTTAAAAATTAGTTCTTTTTTCCCCATTAAATCTTTAAGAATTTTCTTTTCTCCTATGGTCAGATTGTAAGTGACATGATGTTTTTTGGTAAGATATGCCACTTAGTCCCTTTTTACCAAACTCATGAAAATGTTAACTGAGGGATTTCTATGTGGTGCAATAAACTTTGATTTGATTTTACATACCTCCTGTCGTAGCTGCTGCTGTGGATTCTCTGCAGTACTTGGCAACCTACTGGAGAAAAAAGATTTGAGGTTAAGTTTTCTCTCTAATCTAAATAATTCGACCTCACTGTCGAAACGATTAGGGAGTGTGATTGGTACAAAAGATGGACCTTTGGACAGGATGTTGATCTCAGCATCTGAAAGTGAATAGTCCGACATTTTAATAAAAAGGTTCTGTGAGTTTTCTATTGTCGTGGGCATAACACCGGTGGCGTTCTTACGCTGCCCTCTGCCTCTCCTTGTTTTTTGTCTTTTCCCTTGGATATAGGCGTTTTGCCTTGTCCTAAAAAAGTGTCGCCTCGTGATGTAGAGGCCCGAGCGTTCTCTGCAGAGGAGCAACTGGCTTCTGAATCAGTAGACTGCGCCCCAGTACTTTTGGCTGCAGTTTTGGATTTGCCTTGGTTTTTAGTACGTCGTTCTTATTTGGGCCAACGATAAACAGTGTCCTGTTTATAATCAGTCACCACTTTTTTAAATTTCTGTTTTTTAAAATGAATTAAGTCCTCCCTGAACTTCTTCAGCCTAACTGTTAGACCATCTATAGATTTCACTGTGACATCACTCTGGTGAGTCTGTTCTATAGAGATCTCAATTTTTAAAATCTCATGTCTCACTTTTGTTAATTGGCCACCCACTTCCTCTATAACCAGCAATATTAAACCTAACGAAGCTTTATTTAGGATCCCACACCAATTATTGCAGAACTCTGTACTTTCACTCCCAATTGTGGGTCTGTTGCGAATGCGGAATCCTCTGGGAATCAATTTCTGTTAATAATATTCTGAGAATACACTCTGTATGGAGCAATGGTAACAAGGCAGTAAAATAAATCACAAGGGGATCTGTGTGATCACCTAAGGTTAATAATCAATAGGTGTCTTAGTATCTTGTCCCTGGATAAGAAAGTGAGTGTAAATTAACATATATCAATAGCGCAGCAGCCCGTTGGAGTGAGCAGCTATTCTGTACTGTATGTGAGGGATAGACGTCACCGTCCGGTAGCAGAAAGCAGCAGCCCAAGGCGCATAGGCTGCTTTGCTGAGGGGTAAATCCTATCACCCGAACATACTCAGCAAGACATTAACACTATATAAGTACACTGCTATGTTGTGAGGTTGGTGATGGTCGATTGGTCACAGTACTATAATGACTCACTGTAAGTGGGTCGCTATACTCAGAGAATGACGGTTGATTAAATCAATCACCCAATATGTCCCAAATGACTCTTTGTACAGATCTAAGAGTAGGTAGATGATGCCATAATTAGATACGTTGACCGGCTATCCTGAACAGACCACAGGGATGTTAGACACCAGAACGAACACTGTTGCAATAATTGCAGAGTTAGTATGTATCGAGTGTTCAATACCAGCGCAAACAGAGCCAAAGAAGCAATTACACTGACACTGACTTATGCCTGCATTATCCCCTACATCGGCACTAATCATAGGTATATCAGTGCCGATGTGCTCGAGGATAAGCCTGAAATAGATAAGCAATGAGAAATATATTCCCTATAGGCTAAAGCTTGCTGCATGGTCACAGCTTTGAGCACAGCCAGGGTTAAGATGCATAGCCAGAAACCCCACCTACAGACAGCTGTTTCGACCTTAATGGGTCTCATCAGTGTGGGGTTAGTTAACTGGCTATGAAATGAAGCAATAAGGATGGGGTTTACCATACTGAGTTAAGTTATGGTGAGTAAAAAAAGTGACAAAAACCCTCCACAACAAAGCATATAGCAAATGTAAATATATTGTATGCTCATTTGCATGTCTTAGGCAGGTCTTCAACCCCGCCCTTCACCATTATCACCCAGCACACAGCACTTCCACTGCAGCAAGGGATTCTGGGAAATGGCATAGACATGTATGTGTATGTTTATGTATATGTATGTTTATGTATATATATATATATATATATATACACCTGATGAACCAATATACAACAAAATGTTTAAGGGTTAACAAAAACATGCACAAATAAAAATATCACTTCTCCATATCAGCCACAGTCAAACAAAATCCTATTTCCTAATAAAATCATTATCATCTGCCAATCTAAAGCATCATATTCCAATCAAAACATTGAATTTACATTGTAAACATGATGCATAAAATCTGTGCACCATGTACACACTGCCAATCAATGTTAACAATAAAATATTCAACAGAAAATACAATGAAATCCAAACAAGTATACTATTTAAACCAAGCAAGGCAAACAAAATAAATTACCATAAATTAATCAAATCCCAAAACAATTAAAATACCATCCAAATCAATTACACAATTAACTCTTTTAATCGTTAAACAAACCCATTATCCAACAGTTAACATCTGACAAAATAGTAGTACCAACAAAAAATCACTATAAAAAAGCAAGACTCACCCTGACCTAAAGTACAGCATACAACACCAAAAATTACATCTATCTAATTAATAATTACATTACACACATTTAAGAATAGCAGCATATCAAAATACATTTACATAGTGCAAAACAAGCATTCCCAACAACTGTGGGGGCACCGCGGACCCGTAGGGATCACCCGAGGGCCCCCAGACCCCCGTGGGAACCTCCCGAGGCCCCTCAGACACCTGTGGGTCTGACCCGGGGCCCCCCAGACAGCTGCGGGCCTACCCGTGGGGACCGCATTGTGGCGGAGACCACCTGGTGGACCACGGCGCCTGGCGGGGACTGCCCGTAGGCCTCCAGACCCAGATTGAAACATGGTGCTGGGCTACAGTAGGTCTGTGAGGTGACCCGTCAGGCCCACCGGGGACTCCCGTGGGCCTGGGGTATTAACCCTGTATGTAAAAAAATTAATCATGTATTTATGGGGGGGCACAGGGGGTGGGTTATGTATTTAATAAATATAATGATGTTTATTGTGGGGCTGTGTATTGTTTTTATTGTGGGTATTGGGGGTGGGGGAAGGGGGTATTGGCCCCAAGGGTATGTGGGTAGGCCTCCCGGCTGGGTATTGGGTGAGTGAGGGTGGTTAAACCTCACGGGGTGGGGCTGGTAGTGGGGGAGGGTATTTAGGCCTCCCGAGTGGTGGGTGAGGGTGGGTTAACCCCTTAATGACTGTAGCGGTTAATAACCGCTATGGTGATTAAGGGGTTAGGGGACATTACATTGTCTGTTTTTATTCTTGTTTATGTTTTGCAGCATCGGAGGGGGCATGGACGGTGATGAAGATGAGAGTGGCCTTCATCGTGGCAGCCAGACAAGTGTGAGTGCAATATGTATTTCATGTATTTATTGTTCTTTATGTATTTTAAATGGGCAAATTCACTATTATTCATATGTGGATAATATTAATTTTGCACATTACTATACTGTATGTATTAAGGGTGGTGTATTTATGTGTTGTAATTTTTTTTGGAGTGCACTGAATTGGTACTTCAGGCCTGCGGGGAACACCCGAGGTCCACCGCTGACCTATAGTATCATTGCTGTGCATCCCACACATGTGATATATGTAATGGGATATAGGGTTTGTTGGGGGCACAGGGTGTGTATGTTGTTTATTAGGGCAATTGTCCCCAATAAACATGCTATTATGCCTTAACCCCTTCATTGCCTTAGCGGCTATCCGCTATGGTAATGAAGCAGCATTAATGTATTTTAATAATATTGTGCAGGAGCAGGGGTTCCCCTGAGCTGAACCGCATTGATTTCTGGCTCAGGGACCCCTTGCTTCCCGAGTTACAGGCATCGGTACCTGTATGGGGCATCGGTATGGGGCATCGGTGCCAGTGTCAACGCCATCTTTATAGCGGGCACGTCGCGTATGGGATGCTATAAAGATGGCAGCGACACTGGCACCCGATGACCCATACCGGGGCCTGTAACCCGGGAAGCAGGGGGTCCCTGATCCACAAATCAATGCAGTTCAGCTCAGGGGAACCCCTGCTCCCGTACACTATTATTAAAATAGATTAATGCTGCTTCATTACCATAGCAGATAGCCGCAAAGGTAAGGAATGATTGTTTATTTATATGTGTGTTTTACTCATAGTGTAGCTGTGCAGAGGGTCTCCGGAGCTGAACCGCTTTGGCTTTAGGTACTGGGACCCCCTGCTTCCCGAGATACAGGTCTCTTTATGGGGTGCCGGTATCCCTCTGCTTTGTTTACATTCCGCGGTCACGTGATCGGGACATTTAAATGCAGAGGGATACCGGCACCTTATAACGGGGCCTGTATCTCGGGAAGCAGGGGGTCCCCAGACCTGAAACCAATGTGGACCCTGCACATGTACTCTATGAATAAAATTGAATTTAAAAGATTTCTTAATGTGCCGATGTTTGCACAGAGAGAGCGGCGGATCTCTCTCTGCTGCAGACACATCTCGACAGGGGACGTCATCTCGGCAGCTTCTCGTCAGGCAGACTGTCTCGCCACCGGTCACTTGCGCTGTGATTCGCCAGGGATTCGGCCCTTCCTGCATACAGCGAGGGAAACACTACAAAAACATGGCGAATTCAAACCCCTGGCGAATGCAATTTTCCGGTACTTAGTGCATGACCCCCAAAGAGTCCAATCACGGTGTTCAAACAGTTCCTGAGAAGGATCTTTACTGAAGTCTCACAGCACAGACAAACAAACATGAAAGACAAAAAAGACAAAAAGAACAATCATAGTGTAACTCTAATAAATAATAATATTAAGTGTAAAGACCCAAACACATACAAAGAATAACCAAATAGCTATTACAATTTAATAAAAAACACATGTAAAATATTATAAAAAAGACAAACAATTGGGGCACAGGCTGAATAAGTCCATCTAGTAGGTGTAACATTTAAATCCTACTTACAACAGGACTGAAATCACAGGCTCATAGGACAAATCTCCCTCCTTTCTTAGTGTTGAACCTCTTAGGGGAACACCACACGTGTCCTCTGGAGCTCTGTGCTGCTCTGACGCTCACCGCCACCGCGCTCGCAGACCCACTGGTCACGTGGTGAGCGGATTACGTCACTAGCTAGCACAACAGCGCCAAAGGTCCCGGAAGCCAGTAAAGCTCCTGGCACACGTAGATAGGAATCCCCTGGCTTATCTAAGCTCCATGGGGGAATGAGCTTGCAATGCCCACCTCCTCAAGAATAAATATAACCACCCTACGCATTTCGTGAGGGAAGTCACTTCATCAGGGGCATGATGCAAGTGATTTAAAATTGACTACCAAGTTCAACTTGGTGTAAACCCCACAAAGTCTGTTAATAGTATTAGCGCAGAATTAAATTGTTACGGTACGGTATGTACTGTATAAACCAAAAATGTATCTGACGCAGCACTGATGTTTCATTATATAGGGAAAGTATAGCTACAGTACTATAAATATTATTACAGTTATTGTTATTTACCAACATTAGTTATAAATAAAATACACATACATTCTGTGTTTATTTAAATTGTTTAAATCGGGTATTCAACATGACGCAATGAGTCAAAATGGTGTATTGTGAACTTATACCAAAAAATGTGAAAATACCCCAGGTAGGGTAAGCGACCAATAAGACTACAAAATATATATTTTTTACCAGAAATATGTTATAAAGTACTTCCACCATTGTACAGAACTTCTCATAACACAGGTGTGAATGGCTTCATGAAAGGTTACAAACTACAACTACAAAGTAGGAAGGAACCTCTCTGTGAAGGAAGAATACTGATACAGTACTTACCAGAATATGGCACTGCGTACTCTGCAGCACACGTCAATTTTTTGGGGGGAGCTAACCCCAATATCTTACAACCTATAGTATGTGACCTGGAATAAAGAATAAATGCATACTGTTTTCATTCAACTTTCTTACCTATGAAGAAACAACATGTTCACAATTGGATAGTGGCCCCAAATAATATAATCCTGAACCAAGAAATAAGCACTTTATCTGCTTGATGGCCATGCAATATATTATGTATGTTTCTGCTTGTTTTGCTCTACTTTTACTAGTATAGCTCATCCCCGTTATAACGCGAATCCGCTTATATCGCGATGCAAGCGTGGCTCCCAATTTTCGTATTTATGAATAGATTACAACACGATTCTTGGTATCTTAAATACTTTATTGTACAATGTATACAATTGTACATTATGTCTAACGCGATCCGCTTATAACGCGATGTGACTCTTTGGGACCCCAAGCACAGCGTTATAAGGAGGTTGAGCTGTACTTTGTACATTGTTATTGAAACATTGTAAGTCTGGAAATGCAGAACAGCTCCCAGATGTCCCTCTGCAGGGTTTACTCTCACGGGAAGGGTTTGCCCTTTATTTTATGACACCACACCTTTTGGAGAAAATAGTGTACACGTGGGATCTCTAATTAAACTATGACAAATTATACATGTGAAGGTGTGTTCATGTCATTTTGTTTACAATATGGGTTCAGCGCTGTGACCTTAAAATAAAATAAAATAACAATGAGTCAGAAGGAATGAGTTGGAAGTCGTGTAAGAGTCGATGAAGTCTAAAAATATTATCGTAATCTATGTATTTCAAGCAGTTACAGCTGCTTTAGGGGGGTATTGACTCTTTAACCCCGGCACCTGTGACAGTTGTTCATAAACAATATACTGTAGTTTATGCAGCTTGACAGGTGGGAGGTTCCACCTACCGACTACTTTGTAGGTCTTTCAAAGACATGAATGGAAGCGGATGTCTGAGACATCCTTCATAAAATTCTTTCCCAAGCCCAAAGTCAGCTGTTCCTCCAAAGCATTCATAAAGAGGGATTTGTGATCGTTGCTGTGCTGAAGCAGGGATATCCTTAATACCTGGCCTGTTAGTGCCTCTTGGGGACCGGAGTTAGCCACCCCTGCTTTAGTGCCAGGGGGCTGGTGACACGTTGCATGGCACAGCAGCACAGAACCTTCCGGCATTTTTTTTAGATAGGAAAGGTATACTGGGATATACCAAATAAGTAAACATGGGAAGGATGTTGATCCAGGGAGTAATCTGATTGCCAATTCTTGGTGTCAGGAAGGAATATATTTTTCCCCTTATGCGATATCATTGGATGAGGTTTTTTGTTTGCCTTCCTCTGGATCAATATACTCTAAGTAGGAATATAGGATAAAGGATCTGTCATCTAAATTTAGCATACAGTAGGTTGAACTTGATGGACGTATGTCTTTTTTAACCTCATCTACTATGTAGCTACAGTATGTAAAAGAGCTACGCTATAGGCTGCGGCAAACGTTCTACAAGAAAAGATGTTTGATATGGAATGTATGTGGAGCTTAAAAGTGCAGGGTGGGATGGGCACACCAAAAGGAGCGTGGAGGGAACAGATAGTACTTTTAATACTAACTGAAGTCCAAGTCGGAGAGTCTTTAAAGGAGAGCTGCTGGTCCCTGGCTGCTAATTAACAGCACAGCTAATAGTCAAGGGGAATGGAGACTCCTATTTAGTGAAGCAACACTAAAATACGCGAGGTTTAAATAAAGGCTAAATCTTCATGAGCAAGGGGAAGTGGTTTCACAGCATACTGAATAGGAGTCCAAGAGAGCTGGCCTGGAACACCACTGCCTTACTTGGTGTTCCCCAGACACACAGCAAGTCCTATCAAAACCTAAGTAGCCACATCTACCCCCTTTCAATTAGGTTCTCCATATGTGTCAGTCTTAGGCTGCGGCCACAGTACCTGCGCTGCATGCGCGTCAGCGAGGCTGGCAGCGCGTGCAGCCGATTCCACTGGTCTGCAAGGAGATGCAGACCAAAAGACAGGAGGGGTGGTGGCGTGATGAGGGAGGGACAGGGGAGCGGCCGTGACATCACCCGGCAGGTTCGCCCTCATTGGCTGAACCGCCGGGGGCATGGCTTAGCTCTCCGTCACGACTCCTGCTCACAATTCTCTTGCGAGCAGCAGTCACTGTCGGAGGAGCACAGCGCCCCCCTCTTGCAGCGGGCCTGGTCCCATTGTGCAGCGGCTATTGTCCCTGCAGCGTCCCCAACAGCGGGCGCTGCAGTAGCCAGTGGGGTCCTGGCCTTACTGTCCTATACATTGCTGCTGTTGATGTTCTTGATATGGTTGAATCCCCCTACAGATGAGGGAAAGGTTGTTGCTCTCGCCGGCTCTGGTAGTATATTCTTCATTATCCATGCCATTGAATCCTTCTTTGTAACGCGATACAGTATGTTGAGGTCAGTGAAGTGAAGAGGGAGGGACCGCTTCTCTCTGATCTCTCTGCTGTAAGAGCTGTGCGGGGAGACACAGGGGGAGGGGCCGCTTCTCTCTGATCTCTCTGCTGTAAGAGCTGTGCAGGGGGAGACACAGAGAGAGGGACCGTTTCTCTCTGATCTCTCTGCTGTAAGAGCTGTGCGGGGAGACACAGAGAGAGGGACCGCTTCTCTCTGATCTCTCTGCTGTAAGAGCTGTGCGGGGAGACACAGAGAGAGGGACCGCTTCTCTCTGATCTCTCTGCTGTAAGAGCTGTGCGGGGAGACACAGAGAGGGACAGCTTCTCTCTGATCTCTCTGCTGTAAGAGCTGTGCGCGGAGACACAGAGAGGGACCGCTTCTCTCTGATCTCTCTGCTCTAAGAGCTGTGTGGGGAGACAGAGAGAGAGAAACCGCTTCTCTCTGATCTCTCTGCTGTAAGAGCTGTGCAGGGGGACACAGAGAGAGGGACCACTTCTCTCTGATCTCTCTGCTCTAAGAGCTGTGTGGGGAGACAAAGAGAGAGGGGCCGCTTCTCTCTCTGCTGTAAGAGCTGTGCGGGGAGACAAAGGGAGAGGGACCGCTTCTCTCTGATCTCTCTGCTGTAAGAGCTGTGCGGGGAGACACAGGGAGAGGGACCGCTTCTCTCTGATCTCTCTGCTGTAAGAGCTGTGCGGGGAGATGCAGAGAGAGGGACTGCTTCTCTCTGATCTCTCTGCTGTAAGAGCTGTGCGGGGGGAGACGCAGAGAGAGGGACCGCTTCTCTCTGATCTCTCTGCTGTAAGAGCTGTGCAGGGAGACACAGAGAGAGGGACCGCTTCTCTCTGATCTCTCTGCTATAAGAGCTGTGCGGGGAGACGCAGAGAGGGACCGCTTCTCTCTGCTCTCTCTGCTGTAAGAGTTGTGTGGGGAGACACAGAGAGAAGGACACGTCTCTCTGCTTTCTCTGCTGTAAGAGCTGTGTGGGGAGACACAGAGAGAGAGACTGCTTCTCTCTACTCTCTCTGCTGTTAGAGCTGTGCGGGGAGACACAGAGAGAGGGACCGCTTCTCTCTGATCTCTCTGCTGTAAGAGCTGTGCGAGGAGACACAGAGAGGGACCGCTTCTCTCTGATCTCTGCTGCAAGAGCTGTGCGGGGAGACACAGAGAGAGGGGCCGCTTCTCTCTGATCGCTCTGCTGTAAGAGCTGTGCGAGGGAGACGCAGAGAGAGGGACCGCTTCTCTCTGATCTCTCTGCTGTAAGGGCTGTGCTAGGGAGACGCAGAGAGAGAGACCGCTTCTCTCTGTTCTCTCTGCTGTAAGAGCTGTGCGGGGAGACACAGAGAGAGGGACCGCTTCTCTCTGATCTCTCTGCTGTAAGGTCTGTGCTAGGGAGACGCAGAGAGAGAGACCGCTTCTCTCTGCTCTCTCTGCTGTAAGAGCTGTGTGGGGAGACACAGAGAGAAGGACGCTTCTCTCTGATCTCTCTGCTGTAAGAGCTGTGCGAGGGAGACGCAGAGAGAGGGACCGCTTCTCTCTGATTTCTCTGCTGTAAGGGCTGTGCTAGGGAGATGCAGAGAGAGAGACCGCTTCTCTCTGATCTCTCTGCTGTAAGAGCTGTGCGGGGAGACACAGAGAGAGGGACCGCTTCTCTCTGATCTCTCTGCTGTAAGGGCTGTGCTAGGGAGATGCAGAGAGAGAGACCGCTTCTCTCTGCTCTCTCTGCTGTAAGAGCTGTGTGGGGAGACAGAGAGAAGGACGCTTCTCTCTGATCTCTCTGCTGTAAGAGCTGTGCGAGGGAGACGCAGAGAGAGGGACCGCTTCTCTCTGATCTCTCTGCTGTAAGAGCTGTGCGAGGGAGACGTAGAGAGAGGGACCGCTTCTCTCTGATGTCTCTGCTGTAAGAGCTGTGTGGGGAGACACAGAGAGAGGGGCCGCTTCTCTCTGATCTCTCTGCTGTAAGAGCTATGCGGGGAGACACAGAGAGAGGGACCGCTTCTCTCTGATCGCTCTGCTGTAAGAGCTGTGCGGGGAGACATAGAGAGGGACTGCTTCTCTCTGATCTCTCTGCTGTTACAGCTGTGCGAGGGAGACGCAGAGAGAGGGACCGCTTCTCTCTGATCTCTCCGCTGTAAGGGCTGTGCGGGGAGACACAGAGAGAGGGACCGCTTCTCTCTGATCTCTCTGCTGTAAGGGCTGTGCCAGGAGACGCAGAGAGAGAGACCGCTTCTCTCTGATCTCTCTGCTGTAAGGGCTGTGCGGGGAGACACAGAGAGAGGGGCCGCTTCTCTCTGATCTCTCTGCTGTAAGGGCTGTGCGGGGAGACACAGAGAGAGGGGCCGCTTCTCTCTGATCTCTCTGCTGTAAGGGCTGTGCTAGGGAGACACAGAGAGAGTTACTGCTTCTCTCTGATCTCTCTGCTGTAAGGGCTGGGCTAGGGAGACACAGAGAGAGAGACCGCTTCTCTCTGATCTCTCTGCTGTAAGGGCTGTGCGGGGAGACACAGAGAGAGGGACCGCTTCTCTCTGATCTCTCTGCTGTAAGGGCTGTGCTAGGGAGACGCAGAGAGAGTTACTGCTTCTCTCTGATCTCTCTGCTGTAAGGGCTGTGCTAGGGAGACGCAGAGAGAGAGACTGCTTCTCTCTGATCTCTCTGCTGTAAGGGCTGTGCTAGGGAGACACAGAGAGAGTTACTGCTTCTCTCTGATCTCTCTGCTGTAAGAGCTGTGCGGGGAGACACAGAGAGAGGGACCGCTTCTCTCTGATCTCTCTGCTGTAAGGGCTGTGCAGGGAGACACAGAGAGAGGGACCGCTTCTCTCTGCTCTCTCTGCTGCAAGAGCTGTGCGGGGAGACACAGAGAGAGGGACCGCTTCTCTCTGCTCTCTCTGCTGCAAGAGCTGTGCGGGGAGACACACAGAGAGGGACCGCTTCCCTCTGATCTCTCTGCTTTAAGGGCTGTGCTAGGGAGACGCAGAGAGAGGGGCCGCTTCTCTCTGATCTCTCTGCTGTAAGATCTGTGCGGGGAGACACAGAGAGAGGGACCGCTTCTCTCTGATCTCTCTGCTTTAAGAGCTGTGCGGGGAGACACAGAGAGAGGGGCCGCTTCTCTCTGATCGCTCTGCTGTAAGAGCTGTGCGGGGAGACACAGAGAGAGGGGCTGCTTCTCTCTGCTCTCTCTGCTGTAAGAGCTGTGCGGGGAGACACAGAGAGAGGGGCCGCTTCTCTCTGATCTCTCTACTGTAAGAGCTGTACGGTGACACAGAGAGAGGGACCGCTGCTCTCTGATCTCTCTGCTGTAAGGGCTGTGCCGGGAGACGCAGAGAGAGGGACCGCTTCTCTCTGATCTCTCTGCTGTAAGGGCTGTGCCAAGAGACACAGAGAGAGGGGCCGCTTCTCTCTGATCTCTCTGCTGTAAGAGCTGTGCGGGGAGACACAGAGAGAGGGACCGCTTCCCTCTGATCTCTCTGCTGTAAGAGCTGTGCGGGGAGACACAGAGAGAGGGGCCGCTTCTCTCTGATCTCTCTGCTTTAAGAGCTGTGCGGGGAGACACAGAGAGAGGGGCCGCTTCTCTCTGATCTCTCTGCTGTAAGAGCTGTGCGGGGAGACACAGAGAGAGGGGCCGCTTCTCTCTGATCTCTCTGCTGTAAGAGCTGTGCGGGGAGACACAGAGAGAGTTACTGCTTCTCTCTGATCTCTCTGCTGTAAGAGCTGTGCGGGGAGACACAGAGAAGGACCGCTTCTCTCTGATCTCTCTGCTATAAGAGCTGTGCGGGGAGACACAGAGAGAGGGGCCGCTTCTCTCTGATCTCTCTGCTGTAAGAGCTGTGCGGGGAGACACAGAGAGAGGGACCGCTTCTCTCTGATCTCTCTGCTGTAAGAGCTGTGTGGGGAGACACAGAGAGAGGGACCGCTTCTCTCTGATCTCTCTGCTGTAAGAGCTGTGCGGGGAGACACAGAGAGAGGGGTCGCTTCTCTCTGATCTCTCTGCTGTAAGAGCTGTGTGGGGAGACACAGAGAGAGGGACCGCTTCACTCTGATATCTCTGCTGTAAGAGCTGTGTGGGGAGACACAGAGAGAGGGACCGCTTCTCTCTGATCTCTCTGCTGTAAGAGCTGTGCGGGGAGACACAGAGAGAGGGACCACTTCTCTCTGATCTCTCTGCTGTAAGAGCTGTGCGGGGAGACACAGAGGGACCGCTTCTCTCTGATCTCTCTGCTGTAAGAGCTGTGCGGGGAGACAAAGAGAGAGGGACCGCTTCTCTCTGATCGCTCTGCTGTAAGAGCTGTGCGGGGAGACATAGAGAGGGACTGCTTCTCTCTGATCTCTCTGCTGTAAGAGCTGTGCGAGGGAGACGCAGAGAGAAGGACCGCTTCTCTCTGATCTCTCTGCTGTAAGAGCTGTGCGGGGAGACACAGAGAAGGACCGCTTCTCTCTGATCTCTCTGCTGTAAGAGCTGTGCGGGGAGACACAGAGAGAGGGGCTGCTTCTCTCTGCTCTCTCTGCTGTAAGAGCTGTGCGGGGAGACACAGAGAGAGGGGCCACTTCTCTATGATCTCTCTACTGTAAGAGCTGTGCGGTGACACAGAGAGAGGGACCGCTTCTCTCTGATCTCTCTGCTGTAAGGGCTGTGCCGGGAGACGCAGAGAGAGGGACCGCTTCTCTCTGATCTCTCTGCTGTAAGGGCTGTGCCAGGAGACACAGAGAGAGGGGCCGCTTCTCTCTGATCTCTCTGCTGTAAGAGCTGTGCGGGGAGACACAGAGAGAGGGACCGCTTCCCTCTGATCTCTCTGCTGTAAGAGCTGTGCGGGGAGACACAGAGAGAGGGGCCGCTTCTCTCTGATCTCTCTGCTGTAAGAGCTGTGCGGGGAGACACAGAGAGAGGGGCCGCTTCTCTCTGATCTCTCTGCTGTAAGAGCTGTGCGGGGAGACACAGAGAGAGGGGCCGCTTCTCTCTGATCTCTCTGCTGTAAGAGCTGTGTGGGGAGACACAGAGAGTGGGACCGCTTCTCTCTGATCTCTTTGCTGTAAGAGCTGTGTGGGGAGACACAGAGAGAGGGACCGCTTCTCTCTGATCGCTCTGCTGTAAGAGCTGTGCGGGGAGACACAGAGAGAGGGACCGCTTCCCTCTGATCTCTCTGCTGTAAGAGCTGTGCGGGGAGACACAGAGAGAGGAGCCGCTACTCTCTGATCTCTCTGCTGTAAGAGCTGTGCGGGGAGACACAGAGAGAGGGGCCGCTTCTCTCTGATCTCTCTGCTGTAAGAGCTGTGCGGGGAGACACAGAGAGAGGGGCCGCTTCTCTCTGATCTCTCTGCTGTAAGAGCTGTGTGGGGAGACACAGAGAGTGGGACCGCTTCTCTCTGATCTCTTTGCTGTAAGAGCTGTGTGGGGAGACACAGAGAGAGGGACCGCTTCTCTCTGATCGCTCTGCTGTAAGAGCTGTGCGGGGAGACACAGAGAGGGGGACAGCTTCTCTCTGATCTCTCTGCTGTAAGAGCTGTGCGGGGAGACACAGAGAGGGACCGCTTCTCTCTGATCTCTCTGCTGTAAGAGCTGTGCGGGAGACACAGAGAGAGGGACAGCTTCTCTCTGATCGCTCTGCTGTAAGAGCTGTGCGGGGAGACACAGAGAGAGGGACCGCTTCTCTCTGATCTCTCTGCTGTAAGAGCTGTGCGGGGAGACACAGAGAGGGACCGCTTCTCTCTGATCTCTCTGCTGTAAGAGCTGTGCGGGGATTCACAGAGAGAGGGACCGCTTCTCTCTGATCGCTCTGCTGTAAGAGCTGTGCAGGGAGACACAGAGAGGGACTGCTTCTCTCTGATCTTTCTACTGTAAGAGCTGTGCGAGGGAGACGCAGAGAGAGGGACCGCTTCTCTCTGATCGCTCTGCTGTAAGAGCTGTGCAGGGAGACACAGAGAGGGACTGCTTCTCTCTGATCTTTCTGCTGTAAGAGCTGTGCGAGGGAGACACAGAGAGAGGGGCCGCTTCTCTCTGATCTCTCTGCTGTAAGAGCTGTGCGGGGAGACACAGAGAGGGACTGCTTCTCTCTGATCTCTCTGCTGTAAGAGCTGTGCGGGGAGACACAGAGAGAGGGACCGCTTCTCTCTGATCTCTCTGCTGTAAGAGCTGTGCGAGGGAGACGCAGAGAGAGTTACTGCTTCTCTCTGATCTGTCTGCGCAACTCTTAGGCTGATGGCCCCCATTAGGATTAACGCTGCAGAAGTCCCATTCAGAAGCAGGGACCCCCGCTGCATTAATCCCTTCAGGGCAATCAGCATTACTAGGCTTTTGGGCGTGGGGGGGCTGCAATCGGATCGCAACCGGACTCCGTTCATCAGCAGCTTCCTCACACCCAAAGGGAACTTAGAGAGCACTGCATCTGTACTTTGCAGCACTGTGTTAAAACTCAATCCATCTTAAAGATACCCCATACTGTACCTTCTGGCGCCCAGGTCATGCTATTACTGCAATTTTATGAGTCTCCCCTGTCATGCTTCCAGTGCTCCCATCGTTCTTCTTTATCAATCACATTTTGTCAAAGAGACTGTCCATTTGCCATTAACTGTTTGACAAATTTGACTAATTGACTACAATTTACTTTGATAAATCATCTTGAAAACATTTTGTTCTACCCTCTTTAGCTCTAGAGACACCGACAATGCACCTGTAAGGATCTGTTCTGTCAAAAATAAAGTTACATGTCTAAATCCAGCCTACTGTAGGAATTTGAAACAATCCTCAGGGGGACACACGCGCCCCAAAAGGGAAAGCAAGTCTCAGGGAAAGGCCATTCTGGTAGGGTCTGACTTTAAAGCAACAGGGTATTAGGTTGTGGTACCTGTGTTAATCCAGCTGCTATTCTGCGAAGTGAGTAGTAAATATGGCAGTAGTAGGAAATACCATATTTATGTGAACTAACAATATATTCTTAAGACAAACTTTTGAAAGTTCTGCCCTCTTCCTCAAGAGGCGCAGTACTGTCTACTGTAGAAAAGCGGAGAGGAAGTGCTAAGGAAGATCAGAGTAATGAGGGAAGGTATCCGTGAACCAGAAGAGAGAGGACCCGGAAATGCTGTCCACAGGTGAGGGTCAATGGGAACGTTCAGATAAAAATGTCTAAAACTACTGTTTTATAGAGATGGAAAAACTATTAGCCAACATTCGCTGCAAATAGAGCGTCTATTTGCAGAGTGATTTCCAAAAATGAGATTGTCCTACCTTGAAACGGTCTTTATACATTGCGAATGTATGCAATGCCACACATTCATTCTCTCTCACATCTACACAATTAATGTACAGGTACACTGTTTAGAAATACCCTCAAAGATTTGAGATACTTTGAAACATAAGGCTAAAGGTTCAATTCCTTGACAGCTGATAACTGACCTAAAAATACAACTTTATAAAGAGCGTAACAATCAACTAGTGCTCCCTAAGCAAATGTACTGTACCAATGATTTAAGCAAAGACAGAATGGGGAGAGAACTAGGAGCACAGCAAAAAAGGGAGAACTGGAGGCCAGTGAAAAAATAACAAAAAGTAATTGAGACATAACCTAATTAAAAAGAGAAACCTCTAACGCGTTTGAGGTCAGGGGCGAGAAACACGTTAGAGGTTTCACTTTTTAATTAGGTTATGTCCCAATAAATTTTTGTTATTTTTTCTTCACTGGCCTCCAGTTCTCCCTTTTTTGCTGTGCTCCTAGTTCTCTCCCCATTCTATCTCTGCTTACCTGTGGACACACGCTGCTGTTACCGGAGGTCTTCGGCTTACCTGATCAGGATTGGATTTGTGAGTACGCCGTCCATTGACTGTCCATTGCGGTCTCATCACTAGGGGTAGTCTGGTTTATGTTGCGGGGGTCTGCTGGTTCCCGTCGGGGGACCTCACAATCTCCGTACCCAGCTGGTCCCCATTCTCTGTGATTGTCTAAAGGGCTTACATCATTGCAGTGGCAGCGCTGGCTGGATTATAAGGTTCCAGACTCCGGTACATTAAGGGTTATATTGGTTGCCTCAGCGTGATGCACGCTTGTCTTCAGGGGCTAGTAGCGCCGTCCTTTGAGGTTCACTCCTCTATTTCATCCATGATTTAAGCAAAGATGTGGCTTCTTTTGTATCTTTGCAGGTAGGCCTAATTAATTCTGAATGGGGAGTGTTTGTCACTCTACCTGTACCTACTCTGTCCTTATCAGAGAGCCACTGAAGGGATGGAAAGCTCTGGCTATGCAAAGCCCTGTTGAACGCACAGGGATATCCTGACCTCAGGAGGTTAGTGTTCTGGTGTGCGCCAAACACGTGAAGGAGTTCCCTCATAGCAATTAGGAGGGTGATAATTAAAACACCCAAAATAGTTGTGCAGAGCACAACAAGAGGTTATGGGAAAGTGATTCTGCTTTGGAACCAGATCCAAGTTTGAAAGGTTTAGGGTGTTAGCAAAGGTCTGTGTCCTATCATTATGTACATGGGAAATACATCAAAGTAGATAGAGAGGAATGTCGTGCATGACTTTCTGGGATGGAAACGAATGTATGATGATGCCAACCATTGTATGTTGAATATCCCAAGGCAGCAAGGTGATTCCAGACCTGTAAACTGAAGGTGTGTCAGAGGGCTACGCACCCAGGCAGGTGTGGTGGTGAGACTGTTTGGCAGGACTGAAGCCATTTTTTAAAACACACCTGTATAGCTGTGAAGTATTATTTGTTTCTAATAATCTCACACTAGCCAAAGGCAAAGCGAGCTTGTTTATCACTACTCTACATACAGTATCTCAGTTTTTTTTGGAAGTCAAAGTTCTTATTATATAAAAAAAAAAATACAATACAAATACAGAATTACACTTCTTAGTTGAAGCATAGTTCTTCTTTCCAGCATCTTGTGGGAAGCAGACTGTAGCACTGAGACAGCATAGCGAATGCGCCATAGGAACTCACAGCTTGCTTGGTTAGGATGCAGGATCTGTATCCGGACTGAATCACACAAGCAGCTCTCTTTATATTCCTTTAGCGTCTTTGTTGCTGAAACTTTCTAACATTTGACTGGAGTACAATCACACATTGCTTCAAATGATCATACTTCCTCTTTTGTTGTTGCTTTCTCCAAATTGACTGAAGAATGCAGGCTGCTTTATTCCGGCAACAAAGCTGACAAACTTTCATCCCTTTATAGGTAGCCTGTATGACGACAGCTGTGGAGCGTTTGTGCAGATAATTCTCTCTCTCCATCCTTCCTTGGATGAGGGATCTGTAGTATCTCTGAAGTGTTGTATTGAATTTTCAATGTGGAACCTGCGCTCCAATGCCGGGTCTGTTATACAGTAGGTACTAACTTGTATTTAGTCCAAAATAAATCCACAACACCATTGGGGGTAATGATTGAAGAATGAAATCACTGATCATGTGGTATGATTTCCTTAGTGGGGATCTATATTATAGATAAGGAGAGGTCTACCGCTCACCTAATACTTGGATATTTATAATGAAAAGTCGCAAGGTGCATAAGGGAATATATTGAATCTATATACACATAGGAGGTAAGGATTGGAGAAAACCCTTCCACCACAAGAAGCCCTCAAAAATTGCACTCATGTGTAGTACTCAAATGGAGGAGAACATTTATCCAGGATACACATTATCCTATACTGCCAGTCATAGTGAGTGGAAAAAGCAAAAATAAGAAATCTTAAATAGTTATCTACAAAAACCACAGGGTGTAATATACTGTACAAGGAGAGTTTAAAATTACGGCAGTGGAATATGACTAAAAAATGTAGAGTACTCATATGTGGGAAGATATTCTTAATGGTTAAACATACAGGACACCTACAAGCTCATATTGAATTACAATATGAGCTTGTAGGTGTCCTGTATGTTTTACAATTCTTGTTCAGCTAGTCTTAGCTGATTGGAGGGTGGCAACCTCCTACCTAATTGAAGCTCACCCCCTCCCACATTTAAATGGTTAAAAGCTCACTCCATAACATCTCCCACTCTCAGGGGAACTTGCTTGCTTGCAGTGTGATTGTGACAAATCTAATACAGAGTGCTTTTCTTGGTAATGTACAGGTTAATAAAAGCTTCAATCAGACTTAGAACTATGCAACTAATTTTGACAGATTTATTATAAATCATTCTTCCTGGCAATGCACAGGTTATTAAGAATTTATTTTAGTGTTAGGGACCCTTGAGATGTGGTCTGCCATGCAGTGGCTTAGGGGCTTACAACAATTTGGCCAAAATGTTAAACTAAAAGACCATTTTATTTAATAGATATCTATACATATATATTTAGGCACTGTACCATGTATAAGTTTCACTGGATGTGCACTGAGCTCTGTCTATGTTTTATGTTCTGTCTCTGGTTTTAAAGATATTCTTAATTCCCACACAGGGTTAATACTCCCTGAGTAAAGAACTTCCACCACAGTTAATCACAGTACAGGGAATTCGAATATACCTGCGTAGCAAATGTGTCCGGGCGATATTACCCTCTAGGTATAGACACTCAAAGATACACTTGCCCACAATTTATGATGCATGAGTCAGATATTAAACATGTATCCTTATGTATATATTCCTCCAATGTGTCTTAGGGGTCCAATCCTTGCAAGGTTACGCAGTAACAAGTAGCTATAATTAATTTAACCTCTTGCTACATCACTAGATAGAATAGAGCTGGAAAGAATATATATCTTAGGTTGGTAAATTACCAACTTTATTTAACAACCACACAAAATCGGACCAAAGGTAAGTTGCTGCAACTATCATATCCTATATATAGTCTCCAGTGCACGCACTTAGCAATATCTATAAATGCAAGATATGAAAATACAAAACATGCTAGTGCACCTTGGACTGTCACTGGAGCATTGTAAATAAGATCATGATAATACACTCAAGCTACAATGTAAATAGGTAGGTAAATCAATGACCAGAGCAGCGTTATTCTACCAGATATCCGTGTTAGTGTCGTCTTGGTTCCCCGTGCTGCAGTTCCACTGCCGAAGCCGTAATGACGTCACTAAAATCCGACGGACCGTTTTGCGTGAGATCCACTCTTCATCCTACCCTGATGAAGCATGGATCTCACGCGAAACTGTCCGTCGGTCCGTCGGTCCAAATGGGGTCTCCACGGTTGGGCCCGCAGGTGTCTGGGGGTCCCCGCGTCAGCCCCACAGATGTCTGAGGGTCCTTGGGTGTTTCCATGGGGGTCTGGGGCCCTCGGTGGTCCCTACGGGTCCACGGCGCCCTCACAGCTCTGGGGCCCCCGGTTCTTCCCGCAGGTGTCCCCTATGGGTTCCCACCCGGGTACTCGTGGATGTCCGTAGGCCCTCAGGTGGTCTCCAGAGGTCCCCGCAGACCTAAGGAACCAACCCTATATGTAAAAAAAAAAAAATCTGTCATATACATTTAAATAAATAAATACCGCCCCCCCCAAACACATACAGTACAGTAATGTGCAAAATAACTATTATCCAGATATGGATAATAGATTATTTGCCCATTATTAAACACATAAAACAGTACCAATAACGTAAATAAATAGATGGTAGAAAGGGGGGGGTGATAGACAGCACTCTGACACAATGACTCAGCAAGGTTGCAGGGTGCACGGAACAGGAAGGGACCCTAATTCCCTTCAGAAGTACTAACAAACCAAAAGATAGTACCAGCACTCGTCTATCGGTACTATATTTTGGTTTGTAAATAAATAGAGTTGTACTTACCCCCTGGCAATGAGATGGGTGTCCGGTCATCAAACGGTCTCCGTTGGCAAAACAATGCATAGCAAATACTTTCAAATGCCAGTTAACCCTTTAATCACCTTAGCGGTTAATAACCACGAAAGTAATTAAGGGGTTAACCCACCCTGCCCCGATACCAACCCTTCACACATTCATTTGTACAGTGGGTATAACATATATATATATATATATATATATATATATATATATACATACAAAGAAAAAAAAGACTGCGCCTAGTGAAACTGGATATATTATCTGAACTAGTATAATATATAGTTTTGGTGCTATATGATTTTAAAACACTTCTAATATGTTGTAGAATTACCACAATATGATGTTAAACATTCACAATTTTGTGCCCTCAATCAATAGCGTCATACTACACTAATGAAAAATAAAAAATAAAATATAAAAATATAATATAAAAACACAATACACTGTATATGTTTAAAAATCAGGTGGGTAAAGTAAGTCCATGTATATCAATTTGATACCAAACCAATGAAGTCACCTGGAGAGGTCCGACCAAAAATTGTCCAGATACTGGTAGCTTTCTTCTCGGGCACAACAACCTCCCTTGACAAACCTAACAGGAAAAAAAGAAGAAAAAAAGTGCCCGAAACGGGAGTTGCCGGAGGAACCTACAAGGTGTAACTTCATCCACAGAGACGGGACATCAGTCCGGAGCGCCTCCAGTGGAGCAGAGGCGCCGTGGCGACAACACACGACGGGTTGGATCATGAGTATCATTCATACAATGCTTTTATTGTTTGGAATCTTGTTAGTTTTGAATCGTGATGTCCATGTTTTATTAAATTTTACTTTCGTTATTACACTAAGATCGGGCAAAAAAAATATATATATATATATATATAACACCAATATACAAATAAATGGTTAAGGATTACACACACATGCAGAAATAAAAACATGAAATCTCAATCTCAAAATCAGCACATTGCATCTGAAAATTAAACCAGCACATTGAAAAATAAATTATATCTCATCTCCCTACAAAACAGCACCTAGACAAATAATTATATACCAAATGGCAATCAAACAATTGCATTTTAGTGTGTACATGATGCAATTAACCTGTGCATCATGTAACACTATGCAAAATCAATGTTCAAAATAAAATAAATAATTACCAACAAGATACACCCATCCAAACAATCAAATAAAAAATAAGCAATCAATTAATCTAATAAAAAATCAATTACAATCCAATCAAAATCAATTACACAATGTGCCGTATCGCTGCCTTATCGACGCTCCTCCCCACCAACATGCCAACTTTTTCTGGCGTTTGGATTTGGGGAGAAAATCGTCATTCTAGGGCTACGATAGGCGTCAATAACCTACTCGCGGCTACAAGAATCGCGCGTGTTTATGAACATTCCGAAAAAGCGTCGATAAGTGGCTTATCGCCGCTCAGTCGGCGATTTGATTTTGTGCAAATGTTTTTTGGCCATTCAGACATTTATCGCCCACTTATCAACGCTTACTGAATCGAAGTAGGCATTTTGGGCGATAAGTGGTCGATAAGTGACTTATGAACGCTTTCTGCATGAGACCCTTAGTGTCAATCAAAACATCTTCAAAATGCAGCTAGTTGCTTTCAGGGGGTATATTACAGAAATATTACATCTGCTGCCAGATTTTAATTTTTGAAATGAATCAAAAACAGACGCTCAGAATTCCTCACTGGGAATTTGATAGAAAATGTATATAATACCTAAGCAAAAGAACAGATGCTATAGCATTGTCCTACCTTTGAGCCCTTTCATGCTTATTCTGGTAACGTAACTATTCTGTGACTTAACGCATCTACAGTAAAGTGCACTTTAAAAGCCATATTGTATGTTTTGCCATTCTGGAAGCCGTTATCGCATGTCCAAATCGCATCTAAATGGCTTTTTTAGATGCGTTGTCACTCTTCCTCTGACGATCCGAGGTAGGTCAAAAAAGGGTAAAACTCACATTTTTGCCAACAACTGCTATTCTCACAGCTCCATAATCCAAATCGCGGCTGAAATACTCTCTTCTTTTTACACCACTTAAAGGGTGAGGCATTGAGATTTCCCACCAGAGCTTGAAATAGGATTTTTGTATGGTGGTGGTGGTGGTGGTCTATTTTGTTCTGTTTCACCTGATAGGCCACAGTTGAACTGCAATCCTACTTGGTTTCCAGAACAAAATAGGACAAAAAGACACCAGACAAACAAATATCCAAATAAACCAATAGCAAGTGCACTGAAGAAAATAAATAAAGGAGGGTTAATATAAAGAAATCAATATGGGGGAATACCGAGCAGAGCACACCGCCTGGCGCCAACTGGGAAGCAAACTCTGGAACCAACCCAGAGGACTTGGCGTACGTGTTCTCTGCCCGGATACGAGAGTGCACAAGCAACCAAAACATCGCCATAATGTTTTTTTGGATCATCCCATCCAAAACGCTGCCTCCTGGTCTTATAAATGGCTAGCATAGCCAATACAAGGAGCAGATTGATGAGGAGATACCTAGGCTTACTGTCCGGGACACTGGGTGCCTGAGAATAAATACATGGGGGGAAAAGGGCCGCCAGAACTCCAGGAGAAGGCTCCTCAACATAGATAGAAGGGGCTGAAGTTGGGCGCAACTAAAATAAATATGGTACACGGACTCCCGCTCGTAGCGGGGGAGTTTGTGAAATGGGCCAGGTACTCTCCCATGCTCAATGCACCAAGGAGGACTCTCTAACTCAGATCCCCGGTGGGGCGGGGAACGAACTCCACCAGGGCCACTCGCCCTTGTTTACTGGTAGTACCCGATTCCATATGGTATTGGGCAGGCAACGAGGGCGAGGTACTGTAGTGCACTATATGGAGCACAAGAGAGTACAGCCCTTTCCTTGGCATGCCGCGGAAACATGCGGGGACATGTCCTCCAACCTGCTGAGGTTGGGGATGTGGAGCCTGAGGGGGTGGCCATGGTTTAAGTCCCACACAAATATCCGCAGAGCTGGGGGTGAAAGATGACAGTGCTCTCGGTTCTGCAATAACCACTCAATGAAGGTGCGTGAGTCGGGGAAATGTCATCTTTAAACTCCTTGATCAGAGGGCTGGGATGCGGGCGGTCCTGTTGCTCATAGTCCAGGAGATCACTGACGCTAGTCACTCATGTCAGGATTAGGCGGCGGTGGATATAGGGTGACTTCATCTTCCAAAACCACATTGCCGGATAAAACTGGAGGGGGTTGGCAAAGATATCAACCCCCACCACTGCTTTTCCATTCCTAGTAGCGAAGATCATGCTCCAGACCCTTAGTAGAGTATGTCCCTGTAGAAAGATGGAAGAACCGAGAGGTCTCTACCTAACCCCTTGGGATTGATTATAAACAGTTGCCGGTCATACCCCATATCGCGCAGCTGGCAACAAAAACTGGTCACCAGCTGCCACGAATGCGGAGATGGATCTGTGAATTGACATCTCTGCAGGTATTGGAAACGGAAAGTGTGTATGTGGGAGCAGACACACACTACTACCTGTCCTCCCTCTCCCAGAGGGAGGCACATAACACCTGCAGACACCCCATCCAAAGAAAGTCCAGCAACTTTCTCTGGATCTTACTGATGAATTCAGGGGCAGACCCATGGCTATCAGCCAGTGCCGCAGCTGACTGGCCACCAGCTGCTTGATCAGCAGAGTCTTTCCCCTGATTTAAAACATTTTTTCGACAGATATGGCCCCAGATGACTTGTTCTTCAAGATCACTGAAGTTTTCTTGGGCTAGGTTCTCTGCAGCAGACAGGTAGATACCCAATACTTGAGAGTATCCCTCACTCACAAGATTTTATGAATTGTGAGGAGCAAGGAGTCTACCTGTAAAGGACCAACAAAAATTCTGGAATACTTGGAACAGTTGAGCCGAGCTGAAGAGGCCGCTGTATGGACCTCTTAGCACTCCAAATCAGGAGTACGACATTAGCATAGGCTTACAGGACTACACGCATGTCTGGCTCCCGCAGCACCAGCCCAGTGAGCCTCTACTCAGTAGGCAGATAGGGGGCATCCTTAACATACTCCCCATCCAAATTCCAATGGTACTATGAGGGACCAATTAATCTTAACCATACACTCTGCAGTAGCGTACAGCATCTGCAGGGTCTGTATGAGGTATCGGTGATCCAAATGCCTTCTCCTGATCTAAGGACAGGAAGGCGAGTGACAGGCCAGTCTATGCATAATGCAGCAGGTCCCAAACAAGAAAGATATTATCATGAATGGTCCTGTCTGGAACAGTGTAGAACTAGTTATGGTGAATCACCTATGCCAGCATGAAATTGAGGCTCAGCGAGAGTGCTTTGGATACGATCTTATAGTCAATGCTGAGCAGCGAGACAGGTAGATTTGGAGGAGATCCTCCTTCTTTGGCAGCAGAGAGAGTACTGCCTGCCAACATGAAAGGGGCCGGTCTCAAGGGCTTCAGCCAGGACCTCAGTGAAATAATTTCCAAGTGTCTCCCAGAAAAACTGGAAGAACTCACTGGTCAGCCCGTCTTGCCCTGGCGCTTTTCCGCGGGACATGAGAAGGAGGGATTCGGAGAGCTCGGCCAGTGTCAATGGTAACTGAAGCAGCCCCCTTCCACCCTCACTGACATGGGAATCCCCTCCCATAAGAGCCTGTATGCGTTCGGCTGGATGCACTCTGGAGAGAAAAGGTCTATGTAGAACCTCCAGGATCTGTACCAGATGCTTGCCATCAGAGGGGAAACGTCCTATTCCAATAAACAGGTAACATGTTAACTGTTTCCCCTATCTTTCCAGCGTGTAGAAAAGGCTTGACCCGCAACCCATCTCCCGAAGGAACCGAACATGGGAACGCACGTACGGCCCCAGAGCTCGCCGATTTTCCAAGACTTGGAGAATGCATTTCCTCTCTACATACGCACTCTGCAGGTATTGGTTCCCTGACGCAGACAGCTGCTTCTCGAGATTGAGCACTTCCCCCCTAAGGGCCTTGATCTAAGCATCACTCTGTCTGAAACACCTTTGACATACTCCTGACCCACGAGATGAAGGCGTACCATGCCAACGTCCCACCCCTGCTCAACATGGCAAAGTTCGCCCTGCAACCTCTACACACTATCCAAATCTCCCGGAATGACGTTGTGAACCCCTTGTACTCCAACAGTGTATTTTTGAAGCTCCAGTAGGTGGTCGAGCGTGCTGCTGGTAGGAGCGCCACCATCACGGATGCACAATTGTTGTATTAGGCATAGCACTGAACTGGGCTTGTGACAGGCTGTGGCTGCATGGATACAGCCTGTCAATCCAGGACCGGAACATCTGTTCATCCCACACTCTAACGTAGGTGAACTCAGTGGATACCCTGGGATGTTGTTCTCACCAGATGTCTACCAGGGAGTTGTGGGAAATAATCTCCCGCAGGGCCGAAGCAGAGTATGTGTGTGACTCTGAACCACTCCAGTCAAGAGCGTTGAGGGTGCAGTTAAAATCACCCACGAGCACCACACCCTTGTCCGCAACGACTGTCTCCAGGTATTCTGGTGAAGAACTGCATTCTCAGGGATCCGGTGGCAAGAGGATACGAGTTCAAGAAAGTGAATATTCAGTCCTCATGCTGGACTCTGACATGCAATTGACGAACTGGAACAACAGCTTTGGCAAGCAGAAGCTCTGGCTGAAAGGACTCACAGAACAGGGTTACCACCCCACTAGATGACGCCGTGAGGTGGTTGAAGAAGACCCCGCCTCACCACTCCAGATACCAACTGGCTTCAGTCTCTAGAGTGGTGTGGGTTTCTTGCACAGAGCTAACAGAATACCCTTCCCTCTGTAAAAAGAAGAGCACGTGGAACATGTGAAACCCATCCCTACAGCCATTGGCATTAAGCATACCTATGCGCAAAGCAATTGATAGTCAGTAGTTTACCTTGTGCTTCTAGGTATAGAAAAACAAAAAACAACGCACAGCAATGGGAGACAAGACCAAAAATAGAAAATAAAAAAGTAATTTATTGAAAGGACATTAATTAGGAGAGCGTTAGACCTCCTAATTAATGTTTTTTCACTAAATTCCTTTTTTTATTTTCTGTTTTGGCCTTGTCTCCCATTGCTGTGCGTTGTTTTTTGTTTTTCTAAACCTGGATTGTTACTTCCAGTTGGCACGTCATCGCTGGATTCTCAGGAAGGGGGATGATATCATCATATGATGATTCAAACAAGCAATAAATGAGGTTGTGAGTATGAGTCAACCACCCTAACAGTGGTAAAAAGATCTTAATCAAAGACAGAATGACGTGCAGATCAGATCATGTCGTGTACATAATAAAGTGCCCATGTGGCCTTCTCTATGTGGGTAAAACTATCAGATAGCTTAAAACCAGATTCATAGAGCATAAAAGTGTAATCAGAAAAGGTACGGATCCCTCTGTGCTAGTGCAACATTGTGTGGAACACTATCATAAAGTGGCCTCTCTGCGTGTTATGGGAATTGAGTCAGTAGAGCCCAGAAAAGGCACTCCTGACAGGGAGACATTTCTGCTGAGACGAGAAGCATTCTGGATTCATGTATTGAACACCAGTAATGGAACAGGACTCAATGATCAACAGGATTTGAGATGTTTTCTTAACAGAAGATAATTTTGCTTAATTTACAGGCACCTGTGATCTGGAACCCTTCATGGACTCTGCTTCTATCCTGATGTGGGAGAGTGTTGCGTACCCTTTCCCCTCCCCCTCCCGTCTCCCTCCCCTCTTTCCCCCTCTCCCTCTCTCCCTTTCCTTCTTTCCCCTTCCCCACCCCCCACCACCCCTCTTCCCTCCATAGACATATGCTAATAATATATTTTGACGTATAGCTCATTTGAATGATATGGGTATATTTATTGTACTTGGGACTGTATAGTATAATGTAATGCAGTCTTATGCATCTATAATCCATTGTTTTTATTTACATTATTACATAGGTATATGGTATTTTTGATACATAGGTGTATGGTGTATTTTTTCATGTCACATATGCTTGATTTGTTCTACTTATGAATAATTTCCAGCACTCACAGGGTTATGCATTGAGATCTCAGTCCTCCCTGCTCAGACTGCATTCCCATGGCGACTGCAATGGTAGAGACCTGCCCCCCTCTCCAACTACACCCCCCCCGACATCTGACGTCATCACGGAACGTGATGCGGATTTGCTGACGTCACAATGGTTGCGTTGCCAACTGGTGTGTGGTGTGGCAGTGTTTTTTTCCCCAGGCAGCTCTGTATTGTGCTACCAGGGATATGCATGACGACGTCTGACGTCATCACGGAGCGCCACGCAGGCGCGCTGATGTCACCACATGGGCGTCGACGTCGTGGAGCTGAGCAGGGAGGGGTGAGTACCAGAGGGGGCATGTATTGGTGTGTATGTATATATTTGCTGTTCACTTGTATTTGGTAGCCTACACCTTGAGAGAGGCAGTATTACTGCCGAAACCTTGGATTCCTTGGCACAATAAACCCCCTTTTCATTGATGATTAAGACGGTGTGCCTGATTCTTCTTCTTCACTGTGAGTATGAGTCAACATTCTGGATTTTCCATGGGCATCCCCAATGAGGTGTAGAGGGGTGGATGTATTTTCACTCCTTTTAGCCTTCAGGGATTACCTGTCTTATTGCATGGCACTTATCCATTGATTTTACCCTCCTACCTTATCTCACTGAATACTGTTGGACACACCCCCTTCTCCATTTTTATTTGAATCCTTTTATTGTTGAATTTCAAAGGTTCTTGTTATGATCTGGTATTTGAGCACCCATTACCACCCTTTTCTTTAATTCACTATCTTGTGCTTCCCACAGGCGCTCAGGGTGCTGAACCCCGAGTAACCTTGTAGGCTTGCAATAAGCGGTAAAACGCCCTGGCGCATATACTGTGTGGTCAAGGCACCTGGAGTTTCTGGCCCTGTGGTTGGCCCTCATATATTCCGTGAGAGAGAGGAGAATGCGTTAGACATCCTTTCACCTGTCGAGGGCCAACAGCACCGTCATATTTCGTTGCCCGTAGAGGGTACTTTTCAGGAACTCAGCTAGTTCCTGGGTGGGGATAACAGGGGTCAAGAGGTCAACTGACTCTGCTGTGCCAGAGGACTCCTCATCACTGAGCCCTTACTGCCTGTGCTCCTCTTGGCTGAGGATCTCAGAACTCCCACCCTTCCCTGTGGGAGTTAATCTCCTCAGTCCTATGATTTTCTTAATCTCCTCAGCCCTTTAGTGTTTTCAGGGAAGGGTCCATCATACCCTCTACTTGTGACCCTGGGTTAGAATGTTCATGTGTGCTGGTGGCAGGTGGTGGAGGTAGTGGGCCCCTGATTGACTTTGGGGTCCACAGAGGCACACACAGCCTTCACCATTTCCTCCACTGCCATCTGGGCAGATGGGATGTCACAGGGGTCTTCCACACTCTTTGGAGGGTTTTCCTCAGCGGGAAGGTCATCTCAGCAGGCACCACCTGCAGAAATACCAACTCAGACTCCCCACACAGACAACACCCACCTCGGAAACCTCCCCAATACAATTTGGTGTGCTCTCCACAATACACCCCCTCATATCCACTTCCCCCGCATTATCCCCCATACCCGTAACCACCCCATTAATCCCACTCCCAGAGTCATCCATGGGGTAAGCCCTATTACACCCCCATCCTCTGGGGACATGAGCAGGGGCATCGCCCCTAGACCTCTGGAGGGGGATCTTGATTGACCCCTGATTTCACGAGGACAACTGCATTCGGTGAGGTAGATGCACAGAAGACACAAGTCCCATAGTAATGTTCACCCTCCTCGTCCTTAGCCACCTTCCTATGGATTTAACACTTCCTCTTCCTGGGGGGGATGACTCCCCAGGACTGGGTGCTTCTGCCATCCCAGCAGAAATTTCCTCCTGCTCCCGAAACCCTGTAAGGTGCTTATATTGGGGGTAGGGTGCGCTTGGGAGGAGACAGCAACAACAGAGGGTGGCTGTATCAGGGTGGCTTTTTTCTTATCTCCACGTTTTGGGGGGAAGGAAGGTACAGAAGTCGCTGCCAGAGTAAGGGCAGCAACCTCTCCTATGGCCTCAGGGGGAACTTAAACTCGAGGGCCCCACTTTGATGGTGCTTTGGCAGTGGGAAGAGCAGGTGCTGGAGCTGGGATAGATCTTATCTTAACCCTGGGGCAGCTACTGCGAGCGTGCCCCAGCTACTTGCACAGATACTGTAGCATCCAACCTCCTCCATGCAATAGTACACCCAGTATACAATAACCTCATAGAGGACCCCAAAGGACAGACTCTGTGCTCCCTGGCAGCCACAGTTGCACCTGTCGTGTGAATGAGAGCACATTCTTCAGCACCCTATTTCTGCAGCCAAACAGTATTTTTGTTATGGGAGACTTGATGTCTCCCAGGGCTTGCTGGTGCGGGTGGCAGCTTGTACACAACCCTTCCAAGGTTTGACGTAAGTCCCCCCTACAGTTCCCCTCTGCACCAGAGTATGGGTGGAAGCCAGCGTAAGGAGGAAGAAAACACCCTTCCCGTACATCTTTCTGGCTGCCACCAGTACTGAAGGACCCACTACATCAGCCACAGCCCTCACATAAGCCTCAATGCCCTGGCTAGGTGATATTGGGCACCTCACCCCATGCTTCTTGCTTAGGCAAGGTGTGGCCCCAGCGTTGTTGCTGCTGGGGCTATTGCCTGCAGCTGCCTGCAGCTGCCCCCTGCGCCCCTGATATAGCTGATGCTGCAGGGGTTAAGCTACCAGCCGGAGCTGGGAAGGTGTGGCCAGGGCACTGGATGTACAAGGCTGAGGGCTGTGGCCATGGTTGGCGTGCCTGGATTTGGGAGTGAGGGGCCTGGGTGCAGCCCCCCATGCCCTACTATTCCTCCTCCCCTTAGATGCTATGTTCCCCTTGGGGCAGCTCCTGCGAGCATGGCCCAACTCCTTGCACAGATAGCACCTAACCTCCAAGCCATAGTACACCCTGTATAAGATGCCCTCATAGGGCATCCCAAAGGACCCCTTCGCAGACTCTGTGCTCCCTGGCAGCAGCAATTGCACCTGCCGTCTAAAGGAGAGCATGTGGCTCAGTGCCCTACCCCTGCAGCCCAACGGTATTTTAGTAATGGGAGACTTAATGTCTCCCAGGTGGGGGCGCATGAGGCAGTCTGGGAGGAGGTGGGGGGGGCACATTTGAAAGTATTATTCTTGTGCCCAACCCTTCCAAGGGTTCAATGGGGTTCAATGGGGATGTAGGTCCCCCTGCAGCAATGCCCCTCTGCACCAGGGTATGGATGGCAGCCAGCGAATGGAGGAGGAATACACCCTTGCGATATATCTTACTGGTTGCCACCACTGCAGAGAGGCCAGCTACTTAAGCCACAGCCCTCACATAAGCCTCAATGCCCTGGCTAGGTGATATAGGGCACCTCACCCCATGTTTCCTGCTTAGGCTAGGTGGAGTCCCTGTGTTTTTGCTGGGGCAAGTGCCTGAATCTGCCACCTGCGCCCATGATAAGCTGGGACTGCATGGGTTAAGCTACCAGCAGGAGCTGGGGGGAGGTGTGGCCAGGGCACTGGATGTAGGCTGAGGGCTATGGTTGGTACTCCTGGAGCAAGTGGGTTTGGGGTTCAGGTGCAGCCGCCTGTGCTCTAACACCCCTCTTCCCCTTAGGCATGATATTTTAAGCCTTTTTATTCGGGGAGGAGGTAATGCCTAGGAGAGAGGTGAAGGTAGGAGCTGTCGCTTTAAGAACTAGTTAGCTGCCTCTCTGCTACGTGATGAAAACAGGCAGTTTTTAAAAACCTGCAGGTCTCTGTTTTTTCTCCCTTGTTAATGCCTCTCCCCAAGAAACAGCTGCACCTCAGCACTCCTTTTTTTAAACAAGATCTCCCAAATCAAATAAAGGAAAGAACTCAACTTAAAATAAGGCGAATAAAAATGATAATCAAACAACCAGTGGTGGGGGAGGTGATTGGGTGTTTGAAGCTGCAGTTAGCAGCCCAGTCAGAGTAGGGCTGTGCTTCGCTGAATCACTGCAGCCTCTGGGGGGGAAACAAAAAATGTTTTTAAACCACCAAAATGTCCCCTTACTATTCCCACACCAAAATATATCAAATTAAATTTGAAAATAAGACATTATCTGAGAGCTCTTTGTATGTGCTGCCAAAAAAACGACGACCGAACTCTATCCCCAGATGTTAATAGAATCCCCCCCCCCCCCCCAGATGTATATGTCCTTACAATCTTCCCTCAAATAAATTAGGGAGAGATGCCTGTACTGAAAAACGAGCATTTCTGAGGTACCATGGGAGATATGCAAATGGCTATGCAAAGTGTATTGAAATGAGTCACACATGCTAAAATATATCCTTACGACCAATCAGTTTAAGGGCCCTTGTGATGGGGGGGGGGCATCAGTGTCAGACCCAACAGGATTAGAACCCACAACCATCCTCTTCCTCCACCACTCAGGTCATTTTGCTTGGAAAGCCAGTTCAACATTGGGCAGTTTGTCACTTTATACGTGCGGTTTAGAAAATGTGATTTGCAATGGAGAATACTGGGTTTTTTTTCACACATTTCATATCGTGTGTTCTGAACATGCCAAAACGTGCGATTTGGCAATGAGAAATTCGATGCCACTAGAATAAACCCCCTATGATTTTTAGGATTAATTTTACAGAAGCCAAGAAAAATGTACAGTACTTAATTCCTGACACACATCTTGTCTCTGAGTCATTTTTAATAATCTGACTGATGTGAGGATTAAAGATAATGACAAATCAACAATTTAAAGTATTAGAAACAAACTAGTATAATTAGTACAGTTGTAGTGAATACACATAAATACTGCAGGATATGAAATCTCTCCTTAGTCAGGTTTAATTATTGTTTATTTGCAGAAGACAAAAGAAAGAGTATTTTTTGTGAGTTGTCCTTACAGTTCCTTCTGAACTCCAATATTAGTGCCAAAAGATCAAAAAAACTTTCCTCAAAGCTGCAGACCAAGCAATACCAGTACGTGTGTTTTTTATTTTTAATAAATCATTTCTGTACTATGAGAAAATACTTGTAGCGTTTAAAACAAAAAAAAAAAAACGGAGCGCATGCGCCAGGTTGGAGAGCATGGATGCATAATCCTATAGCTCTGTGCCCCTCTCCAACAGAAACAAGCAGATAGAACGTAATAGTGCACCAAATTCGAAGGAAAATATCTCACGGGCTGCACGGAGACCCCAGAATGTCGAAGAAGTCGACGAAGACCCCCGGAAAACGGGGGTTGCCAGAATATTTTGGCGAAGGGAGAGCCCGCAGGGCAGCGACAGCAATGGCCCCCGCATCAAGAACAGGCTCTGAGTCGGAGGGTGAGGGAAACCCGGACGACCAGGGGCTCCTGCCGG
Organism: Ascaphus truei; assembly: GCF_040206685.1. Classification (NCBI taxonomy): domain Eukaryota; kingdom Metazoa; phylum Chordata; class Amphibia; order Anura; family Ascaphidae; genus Ascaphus; species Ascaphus truei. Next base: position 539,604,418 of record NC_134483.1, read on the forward strand.
TCAGGCGATGTGATATTGAAAGGCTATATCAGGACTTAAAGGACGTATTACAAGCCGAAATAAGAGCCTTAGCTAAAGAAGTGGGGGGCCTGGGGACCCGGACACAAGAACTAGAAGTGCGGGTCGACAAGAACTCTAAAGCCATTCAAAAAAGCTCTAAAGTAACAGCAGATCTGCAGTCCCAGATAAATGAACTCCGCGACCGGCAAGAGGACGCGGAGAATAGGGATCGCCGTAACAATGTGCGTCTCCGCGGGGTCCCAGAAGATATAGTGGACTGCGAGGAGTTCGTGGGGCGGTGGTTGGAGCACGTTTGCCCGGAGGCCCCTAAGGATAAACTACTAATGGACCGGTGTCATCGTGCGCTGCGTTCTAGGCCCCAACCCAATGAGCTACCCAGGGACATCATAGAGCGTTTACACTACTACCGCACCCGGGAAGAGATCCTGCAGAAATCTAGAAATACGCCTGTCATGGAGTTTGAAGGAGCTAAAATCATTGTGTTTCAGGACATTTCGCCCATCACGCTGGCTCGCCGAAGAGACCTGTGGCCCATCACCAGGGTACTGCGGGAGAAGGCGGTCAGATACCGTTGGACCTTTCCCTTCGGTCTCATGGTGATCCGCAATGGCCGCCCTATTCATCTAAAAGCCCCTGAGGAGGGGAATAAATTCCTTCAGAAGCTGGGGCTGGGGCCTGCTCCCGGCGCCACAACTGCAGAACCAGATCCCCAAGTGATGGGTCCAGCGTGGACCACAGTGGGAAGCCCACCCAGAGGAGAGACCGCATGAGGCGGACACTTCCACCCTACCAGGTTAAATCAAAACCCCTAAGTTGCAAAGTTACAATAAAAAGGTTTTTCTTGTTACCCCGTTTAAGCTGCATCAGCCCCGGCGTTGGCACCGATAAACTCTGTATGCCAGGGCCCCCCCGCGCTAGAGAAACTAGTAAGGACCGTCACCGGGGTAAAAGCAAAGCTGCAAGGTACCCTGAGAAGGAAAAAATCAATAAGACTTGTTACTCACCTCGTGGTCCAGTCATGGCGGCCAGAACGGCGATGGAGGGTCCCCCAGCGTGAAACGCAGAAGGCGGATGAGGAGAAGGCGGGAATCCCTCACCAGGCGGGAAATCAGATCGAGCTGGAGGAGCGGCTTCGGCTGCGTCTGCCTCGAAGGTCAGCCCAATCCAAGATGGCGGAGGAGGAACACCGTCACTGGAAGGGGCGGGATCAGTGGCGGCCATCTTGCGAAGGGCGGAATTACGAGGCCAATACAGGGTGCCATCACAGCCCCCGAGGAGACAGCCACATGAGAGCGGCGATCACAGGCGCACGGACGCAGCAGACGTCAGGAGAACGCAGCACTGATGCTGAGAGACAGCCCGCCTATAGCCCCATGAATAGGGAGAGAGACTGGCACAGAGACATGGGGACAGCAGGGAGGGAAGGAGCAGCTGCAGGCTGCGCCGACCAATATAGTTAGATGGGAGAGGGCTACGAGGGCAGGGAGTAAGTGGCAGACGAAGGGTTGATAGATTCGCAGGAGACTGATAAGGGGGGGGGGGAAAGGGTAGGAGCATGATCGGTGGAAGTAATACGATAGAAGGGGGATGTGATTAGTAGCGGAGAGTAAAGACAAGAATGGCGAAAGCATGTAGCGGGAAAAGCAGGGGGACGTGTATACAGAGCAGGGGACAAGAGCGAGGCAGAGGAAGGGAGAAATGCAGAGGGAGCGAAGGAGCGGGGGAAGTAGTTGAGAAGGTCTAGTAAGAAAAGGGAGAAAGGAAATTGCAGAAAGTGTAGTAGGTAGAAGGAAGTGGTAAGTTAAGGAAGGAATAGGGTTGTAAAGGAGAAAAGAGAGGAGGAGCCCACGGACGGCAGAGGATAAAGGTAGACGGGGAAACGAAGCAACAAGAAGGGAGGTAGGTGGAGAAGGGGAGCGGGCTTTGGGGCCCTTCCTTGGGCAAGGAAGATATCAAATGGAGGGGAGTAGCGCAAACCTGTAGTGAAGGTCACAAAAGAAGGAGATGAGGGAGCTGCGGTTGCTGAATAGTAGTAAGGAGCCCTAATAGATCTGGGGAGGAAACAGGGGAGAAAAGTAGGGGGCAGTGCCCGAGACTGGGGGCAAGATGCAACTTAGGGGTACTGTTAAAGTTATAGTTGAAGTTACTCGTTCTGTCTATAGCTTCTGTCAGCTAACCGGAGAGGGGCAGGGGGTTATAAACCTGCCTTGACCTCCGCATGTACTCCAAGTCGGGACTAGCCAGGATTAGGCTAGTGGTTACCGACAAAGCCCCTTGGGAGGGGGAGGCGGCATGGGAGGGGGAGGGACGCCAAGAGGGAGGGCGGAAGAGCTCCCCCGCCGTTTACCCAAGGGCTAGGATCACAGGACTGCGGTACTGGTACCTAAGTCGTGTGACCATTGTTCTAATATCTGTCTTTTTGTGTGTGTATATGTTCCCCTCCCCACCCCCCCTTGTGTGTCAGTCCCCCTTTCCCCTCAGCCACCGGTACAGCTCCGTCGACACTGGAAGGGAAGATGCGAGAAGATGGCTGGAGACAGAACCAGCAGGCGCAAAGAACCCACCAGGGACATCGGCCGTTACACAGCGCACCCACAACACACAGCTCAGATGAGTAACGATATCACAATGATTTCCCATAACGTGAAGGGGTTTAATAGTCCTACTAAACGGAGAATTGCTTTTAGGGACTATAATCGGCGGAAAGCCGACATTATCTTCCTACAAGAAACGCATTTTTCCCGTCTAAACCACCCAAAGTTCCTTGATAAAAGTTATAGAACATATTATCTTGCATCCGCAGATGTCAAAAAAAGGGGTGTGGCAATTATTATACATAATAGGCTCGCCTTTACCATAGAGAAACAACATGCTGACTTACAGGGTAGATTCTTGATCTTGACAGGCACTATACAAGGCCAGCAAATCACATTAACGTCCGTTTACGCTCCTTGTGAGCAAAACCCTGCTTTCTTTGAGCAGTTTTTTGCTAAACTACATAAATTGGCCAAAGGCAGTATCTTCCTTGCGGGAGATCTAAATCGGACACTGGACCCTGACTTGGACAGATGCACCCAACCTAACACGGCCCACAGACAGGACCTACTAACAATACGTGACGGCCTCCAGGTTTGTCAGTTGACGGATATGTGGAGAGAACAACATCCAGCTGCCAGGGAATACACTTTTTACTCGCACCCCCACGACAGATATAGCCGCATAGACTACTTCCTAGTTTCAAACAGAGTGGTTCCAGTGGTAGGCCATACAGAGATCCACGAGATCTCGTGGTCCGACCACGCGCCTATCGAGCTGAGGTGCACGTTGACAGGGCAAGACAGACCCGGAGCAAACTGGAAGCTCAACGAGCTTCTTCTCAAGGCCCCCGCTACCGAAAGGGCGATACGGGACCGGATAAAGGATTTCTTTAGAGAAAACATAGGAAGCGTACAATCGCAAGCCACACTGGGAAGCCCATAAAGCTACTCTCAGAGGATTTCTCATGAACATAGCTGGTAAGCGGAAGCGGGAGAAAGCAACTAAAATAAAAGAGCTGCAGGCGAAACTAACACTCCTCACTGCACAGCACGCCGTGGATAAAAACCAGCACACGTGGCAAGAATTGATAGATACTAAGGCGGCCCTTAATCTAGTGTTATCATCCCAGGCCGAGAGGGAGTTAGCCTGGTCCAAGCGCAGATTTTACGAAAAAGCCAACAAGCCAGATACCTTACTAGCCAATAAGCTCCGAAACAAGCTCCCAAATTTCCGGATAGCGGCAATTAAAACTCAGCGGAGTGACCTTACCTCCGATCCGAGACAAATAGTGGAAGCTTTTCGAAAATACTATGCTACACTATATGATGGAGATAAGGTCACCCACAACCAAAAAACATCAGCTACATTAAAGAGGTTTCTGTCTGAGGCACAGCTCCCGACCCTGGGCAGGGTTGAGAAGGCGGCCCTACAGGGTGACTTCACCCTGGAAGAGATAACGGAGGTAATTAAGTCCCTCAAACCAGCTAAGGCTCCAGGCCCTGATGGCTACTCCAATTTGTACTACAAAAAATTCTGTAAAACGCTAGCCCCACAACTATTGAAATTATTCAATGGGATCCTGGAGGGAGAGCCGTTCCCGACCCAGATGCTCCAGGCGTCTATCTCAGTGATCCACAAACCCGGTAAGGACCCGGCAGACTGCAAGAGCTACCGGCCAATCTCCCTGATTAATTCGGACTTAAAAATCTTCTCCAAACTGTTAGCAAACAGGGTGGGTAGTGTCCTTCCGGGCTTTATCCACCCGGATCAAGTAGGCTTTATCGCAGGCAGACAGGCAGCAGATAACACCATGCGGATAATTGACCTGATAGATTTGGCGAAAAAGAAAAGCATACCGTCAATGGTGTTGAGCCTGGACGCCGAAAAGGCATTCGATCGTATTGATTGGTCCTACCTACGAGAGACGCTGGGAGTATTTGGGTTCGGGGGCCGCCTTCTAGAGGCAATAATGGCACTATACGCAGGACCCACAGCTAGAGTAAGACATCAGGGTTTCCCTTCAGAACTATTCAATATACGCAGTGGGACCCGTCAGGGTTGCCCGCTGTCCCCATTACTTTTTGCCCTCTGTATTGAACCCCTCGCAGCCCACATCAGACTAAGCCCCAATATAACAGGAATCCAAGTGAGGGAGCAACATCACAAAGCTGCGTTATATGCAGACGACGTGCTCCTAACTATCTCTAAACCGTTGACGTCCCTGCCCAATGTCTTTGAGATCCTGGGCACCTTTGGCATGGTCTCAGGGTTCAAAATTAACCAGTCAGAGGCGCTCAATATCAACTTGCCAAAACCAACTGAAAAACTATTGGAACTTAACTTTAATTTTCAATGGCAAACCTCCGCAATCAAATACTTAGGGGTATATATCACCAGGGACTACAATACCTTGTATAAGGCAAATTTCCCCAAGATGATGAAGAAGTTAAAGGAGGATCTCAGGGTTTGGGCGGGTTACGGGATATCTTGGTTCGGCAGGATTAACAGCGTAAAGATGAATCTGCTGCCCAAGCTATTATATCTGTTTCAAACCCTACCAATCCCGGTAATCAAATCAGAGATCCAAGCCCTTCAAGCTCACATCATACAATTTATTTGGAATAAAAAATGCCCACGAATTGCAAAAAGTCTACTGACAAAACCAGTGGTAAAAGGAGGATTATCGGTACCTTGCTTGATGGCGTACTATAAAGCGGCACAATTGACCCAAATCATTCTGTGGCATGCGGACCCCACAAATAGAAGATGGACAGAATTGGAGGGAGAATGTTGTGCGCCAGTTGCACTCCATAACTTGATCTGGCTACCAAAACGATGCAAAAAAGGCATTGGAACGCCGCTCTGCACAAAGCCGAACTCTTTAGCGGTCTGGGAGACATCTAAAATTAAAGCTAACTTAACCACCCCCCACACATTAATGACCCCCCTATGGGGCAACCCGGACTTTGCTCCGGGGTTGCTGAGCGATAAATTTGTAATGTGGACGCAGGCAGGGTACAACCGATTAAAGGACCTGGGGGGTAAGAGATCTATCAAGACGTTCGATTGGCTTAAAGAAGTATCAAATTTCCCAAATTCAGAATTATTTAGATTCCTCCAGGTCAGGGCATTTTATAACAAATTTCCCGTTCGTCCTGCACGAACTAATTTCGAACAGCTGTGTTCCAGACCAACGGACACACGTGGACTGACATCTCGGATGTACAGGGAGGTAGTCTGTCTGGCTCATATAGACCGCCCCCGACTGCGATACATGCGACAATGGGAGACAGATCTAGGGGATAGTTTAGAGGACGAAGAATGGGAACACATATTGCAAGCTGCCGCAAAGAGCTCAATATGTGTCACGTTGAAGGAGAACGCATATAAGGTCCTAATGCGGTGGTACCATACCCCAGTGAAATTAGCTAAATTTGTCAGAGGTTATTCGCCGCTCTGCCCAAAACAGTGCGGGGAATTGGCTGACCTTAAACACATGCTGTGATCTTGCCCAAGAGTGGCCCCGATTTGGGAAGCAATTCGAGACTGGTTGCAAGGGATTCTCGAATTAGAGATCCCCCTGGACCCGTGGCTGTTCCTTGTGGGCAGGCGGCCTCAGGACATGTCTAGAACGACACACAGACTGGTCATGCACTTCGCGACCGCCACCCGGTGTGAGATCGCAGCATTGTGGAAGCAGAATGAGATTCCAACTATCCCCAAAATTAGGAACCGAATTTGGCAAGTTTGCCAGATGGAACAGTTGACGAGTTGGGTCAACGACTCTGGCACCAAATTTCTAAAAGTCTGGAGCCCTTGGCTAGACCAAACCAACATCCCAGGGTGGAAGCCGCTACAATTTTGCATTAATAATCACAAATGCGTTCTCCTTGGATGGGACAGACAGGACATTGACGTAGCGTTACACTAGTTAGAGCCATCCAGCAGTTACAGTAAGCAGCAAGGTCAGCAGCGCCAAGAAGCAGTTGCCTCGGATCGCAGGGACCCTTCTCCAGAATCCCGCAAGAGCACCCCCCCACCCTCCTCCCCCTCCCACCCTCTGTGCCCTCCCCCCAGTCCAGTGAGTCCAGTATGTCTTGTCCTGCTTCCCTTTATGTCGTTCGTCTGATGCTGTCATTGTTGACGGTTGTTAAAAGTGGACTATCTGTAATGTACGCCTATGGGAGGTGTGTCTCTGTATACCTGATATCCACAAATAAAAAATGAAAGTTGAAAAAAAAAAAAAAAAAAAAAACAATCCTGAATTACATTTTTTATGTATTATAATGTAACAAGCATTTTTGTTTCTATAGCAACCATTTACAAAATCACCTCCCCTTCCTCTTCTGAAACAGGCTCTGGCACACCCCTTTTTGAGCCCCGCCCTCTCTCTAGCAGTGCACCAATTGAATCTATTGACTGCCTGCTCACATGATCTTCCCCACAGAACTTTGCAACTTTGAGCCTCTTCTGCTGCACTGACAGCCATTTAGTGAACCCCTGAGCCACATCTTCAGCGATCGATCACAGGAGAACAGATCGATCGGCAATTTAGCTAATTACTTCTTATTGTGTGGATTGTATTAATGCACATATTAAAGGGGAAAAAATAAGAATAAATATTTTAAAAAAACTCAGGTGGACTGCTGCTTTAATCCCGAATGCAAAAAAATATTTTACCCAAGACGGAATGCGTTTTTTTTCCCCTTACTTATTCCATTTACAGTATGTTGAGCCAGAAGTATCAAAGGTATGGAATTTCCCTAATGAAGAACGGGTGATCAGATGGACAGCATTTTTCTTCCTCTCCACTTACTCTGCGCATTCTCCTTCACCCCTTTTGTTGGAGACTGGGATTAAAGTTATTCCTTCTCTCTAGGCCCTTTGAAAAATGAAACCCTTCTGCTTTTACATTTCTATTTACATTGGAACGCCTTCGTTTTGATTTGGTTAAAGAACGCCTACCCTATAATAGTAAAAATTAGAGACAAAATGTACCCAATACCAGAACATCTGTTCATTTCTTTCACATCCCACTGCATTAGGGTTTTGATCTTTTCAAACTAAACATGCACAATTCTCCCTCATGTTCATGAACTTTCATGAGCTTGAGTCCTTTCAGTATGTTCCATGTGTTCCAAGAGGTCTATATAAAGAAAAACACAAATGGACTACCTAAATCTTGCATTTCCTGCCCCAAATGTATTGTACATTGCCACGGGAGACCAGGTTATTTACACCTTTTACCAGGATCATTCATTGAGCAAAACAAGGTAATGAAATAAATTGTAATGTATTCGACATAAATTCGCTTACACACAATGGAACACAAAATACAGACAAAAAGACACACTTACTTTGGGACTGTGGTCAAAAACTAGACATTCCTAGATCCAGGGAACTCTATGGGAGAATTTTACCCTGACCGGAACTTAGCCCGGAATCTCCTGGAACCCAAATCGGCATAAAATTCCATACGCCACCACTACGTTCTTTTCTCAGAACTTGGTCCCTCCTGAATGCAAGTTAGTCCAAATCTCCTGGAACTCAAATTGACACAAAATCCTAGCCGCGACTGCTATGTTCGTTTACGAGAACTATGTCCCAAAAAGCTGGACTTACACTCTGGCAGGCAGACTTTTCAGGCTCGAAATCGAAGCCGGTTGCTCTGCTATTCACACAGAGGCAACATTGGAAAGCCTGCCCACACTCTTACTACCGGGTACTCCGAATCTGTTTGGCTCATCGATTCTTTTAGTGTTTTCGGTTTCACAAAACTAAGCAGCCAATCAACGGGTGGGAACTTTCCCAAGCATCCAATCAGAGCTAATCCGGCTAGAAAAGCTGGGTCAGCGGGAAATCCGAAATAGCCAAGAGACATGCGCAAGCCTGACAGCTCTCTCCCTGACTATCTCAATACCACACGCTGGGCAGGCTCCACCAGGTCTGGCAGAACAGGTGGCATCCCGGAGGACTGCCATTGAACTCTGGATCTGGTACTCCGCCTTTCCCCGCTGACCAAATGCTATTCACACCTCTGGGCATCCTCTGGCTGGTTTTAACTCCGATGTCCAACAGACCTACCGGCGGCTAAGGGTTTGCACGGGCTGCCTGCTTGGACATCGGTTCTGAATGTAAAAAGCATATTGCATTATATTAAAGTATCTTTTAATACACGTCTGAGTCTTGGGGGACAGGGAACAGAAAAGGAAAAATATTGGCATTTTATTTCTCTCTATAGTATTTCCCACACGCTTCCCCTTTGACTCAGTTTGGACTCTCAGAGTCCCCCCCAACCTTTTATATGGTTGGGACACCCACAACCTCTATACTGGTTGTGGGTCACCTTGGCACTAGCTGGGGTAGCCCCTTTAACTGAGGGAGTCCCTCAGCTACAGGAATTCATCCCTGAGCCTCATTCTCCTTTCTGGGCTGTGCTGAAGCAGGGTACCCTAGTGGATAGTCGCACTTGCGTTTTCCAGGGGAGGTATTGCCGGGACAATGTGCTTACATGTATCTGAGTATCGGGCATTATTCCCGGGTACATTTATGGGGGAACCGACAACTCCGGACCCCAACCTCCTAGGCACATCCTGTCAACGGTTCCTCCACAAAAAACCCTTGAAACTCATAACCTGGCAATCCCTGCTCGCTGGCATGTCCGGAAAGGAGAAAACACAAAAATTACTTTTACTACAGATAGTACATTAGAATAGCACAAGGTTACTGAGCACAAGATCTAACTCTCTTGGACCCTTATACATGGATCAGGAGTTACTAAAACGCTTGAACTTTATTGTATAGCCTGGTTACACCCTCCCGTCACATACATCTACAGTATTTATGCTTTAAAAGCGTTTCCATTTTTAAAATTGTTACTTTCAAATCTGTCCTTACCTGATAACCTTATTCCTTCCTTGATTGTAATATTGATCTCTGGCTGATCATTTCATTTGGGTTTCTGATTATTAACAGCTTAATATGGAAAAGAAAGAGCATTTGGCATTTTGGTTTTGATGCAAACTGATTTATTGCAAAGTGATTTGGGGAGAATATGATTTTTTTTTCTCTATCCATACCAATATTTATGCTCTTAATAATAATGTACTGTAAGGGTGGGCAACTCCAGTCCTGTAGAGCCACCAGCGAATCAGGTGTTAGGGATATCTCTGCTTCAGCAAAGGTGGCTCAATCAGTCCAATCTCCAGGACTTTGACTGAGCCACTGATTGAGCCACCTGTACTGAAGCAGGGATATCATGAAAAGCTGACCCGCTGGTGGCCCTTCAGGACTGGAGTTATCCAACCCTACATTACTGTACTGTATTTTCATTGTAGTTTACTTTACATTGCTAGGATCTATGTCTGTATCTAGTCCAATGCACAGCATATGCTGTATAGTCTATGCTGTCGAAAAATATAAAACACTACTAATTACAGGTGAATGTGGAAGTGGCCTTGCAGAACAAGCTGGAAAGAATATAATAATAATAATAATAATAATGATAATAATATATGGCACATTTAGTAATACTTCACAATGCACAATGCAATTGTATCTAGCTTTGTAGTAGGAAAAAAGGAATAACATGGAGCACAGCAGATCAGAGAGAACCGGAGGCAGGATCAAAGTTCAAACAGTAAAAGTGTATTAAGACATAGTGCCCATAGGGAGACAGAAGCAAAACTCTGACGCATTTCCAGCCGTAGCTAGCGCTTTATCAAAGAGTTTGCATTATGTGCAATTTTGTGGTACCCACAAAAAAAGTGCACCCCAAAAATGATTGCCACTATCATAGGATTCAAACCTTTATAAACTGTAATACAACCTATGTCGTGTATTATCTCACATGCGGTAGTGGAAAGGGTTATCTGGGGAGGGCCGTCAGACCTCTAAAAATCAGAATGATGGAACATGTCAGATCCATTCAAAATAAAAATGTCATTCTTCCGGTATCCAAACATTTTACTAATTGTCATTCAGGGGATATCTCACAATTTAAATGTGTGGGTATTGAGCATATACAGTACCAACCCCAAACAGGGGAGGTGATAGGCTTAATCTCCTCAACAGAAGAGAGATGTTTTGGATACATGCTCTTAATACATTATCCCCTGTGGGGATCAATATTGAATGGGATATGAAGCATTTTTTGTGAATTGATCTGCATGTTTCTCATTTTGGGGTCTGATGGTCCCCACTGTTGTGTGAATTCTTTCTATGAGGACAATGTACATTAGTTCATGTCTATGGTGTCAATTCAGATGATCTTTTTTCTATCTAATTATTGGTTTGTACAACTTGGATATGATCTATTTACAATTATCTTTATTAAATGGTTTAACATAGAGCGCTATATAAGTGCATTTTGTATATCAATTATTGATTTATTTAATTTTTATATTTATGACAGTCATGTCACTTAGTGATGTTGATTAATTATTTTGTTATTTAACATTAACCTTTTTGGTAATTTCAAGTTGTATCTACTGTAATTCAGTGTTTTTTTTAGGCATGTTTGTATCAGGGTCTGGGTTCATAGACTGCATGAACATGCTTCATTGTTGCAACTATGTTATAAGTTTGAAGCTGCAACTTTGTTTCTGCTAAACTTAACATAACGATAGGCTCCTGAGATACATCTATCAATTGGACTGATATATTTTTGTAATTATTCAGCATTTAGGATTAAGTTATTGATTGTATAGAAAATAATTATATTTACTTGTGTATTAACTAACATTCTTTACTTTTGTATAGTCTGAAAAATGCATATATTCTTGCATATATTATTTCCTAATGAATCAGCTATTCACTATTTCTTTAAAAACATATATTCCAGTCACTTGATTTTCATGTTTTATCGTTCTCCGTTTTTCATTATAATGTTATGGTAGATTTTTTTAAATACGTATATTTTCTTTATATGATTATTAATGTTCACTGTCTTGATCTTGCGTGATCCGGCGGAGGGCGGCCATCTTTTTTGTGGTCTGACCTGTGATACCTAGTTCTGGTGTTGGCTGTCGGTTTACCACTGATTGCGGTGCTTCCGTCGGTGCATACCCTCTATATACAGTTGCGTCTTGTCTGAGGTGAATACTCTTTGATAAAGCACCAGCTACGGCGTGAAACGCGTCAGTGGTGGCTCGTATCTAGCTTTGTGCCTGTTTTGAATCCCAGCACAAAACACCATTATCCAGTTAGAGAAAGCAGATGTTATCCATGCAACAATATGGGGTCCATAGCAAAACAGAGACAAGAACATGAACAACTCAAAGGCCCCTCCTAGATTGAACCCTATATGAATGTGAATATATATATATATATATATATATATATATATATATATATATATATATATATATATATATATATATATATATATTACAGAGAAAAAGAAAGAGATATGGCGCCACCTAAATCTAATTCACCATAAATATAGCAATTAATGATGAATTCAATGCTATTTGAATCTAAACAATAAAAAATGAAAAATACATATGAAAAAATATAAACAAATAAATGAATAGTGTCCAGCTATGTAAAATAAAAAACAAATCAAAATCCAGCTCCACACGCTGTCCAAATGAGTCTTTGCAGCCTGAATGCCGGGGGTAACCACTCCCTCCAAGATATCTACAGAAAAAACAAACAAAAAACAGGCGCACTCATAGCGTATTAAGGTTTCCCAATTTATATGGGGTTGGATATATAAAAATGCACACTCACAAACATATAGGGAATAAAAGCATTCATGAGTAATACTCAATCGCCAGCCCAGGTGCAGGATACAGCCGCTCCAGTATCACCGTCCGATGTGAAGGAACACAGCAACACTGCAATTCTACTCCGTGTACCGGAGCAAGTGGGGAGTATCTCTCTACTCCCAGCCCTTCATCCCCACAATGAGCCTCTAGTAACAGTCGTGCGAAATTTGGTGACATCACTGGGCTCTCGAGATAGACCGGCGATCCCCGCAGGGATATCAATAGTACGGCTGTACTTGGTTTTGAGTACCAAACAATAAAAGTCCCGTAAGTCAGAGTGGCATATGAATGATATAAAACTGGACAATAAGTCACAAAACACTCCCTACGTGTTTCATCTCAAACAGAGACTTCTTCAGGGGTAAATGGCATAGGTGTGGAACACATATTTATAGTCAGATTGACCACTTAACAGAAGAGCTAATTAGAAAAATGAATAGCAGATGTATGATTAGGGATAATTTAACCCATACATATGCTGATTGGAATGAAAAAAGATGTTAAACCAAGACTATCACAATATAATACATAACCTTACCCTAGATTAAAATATTAATACTTGGTTATATAATACATAATCACATATTTATAAATCATTAGAGGCTAGAATAGCAAACATGGGAATAGAATGCTTGTATGCAGTAAACGTCATATCTTTGCTAGATAAAAAGCAGACTTCATAAATATTGATATTATACACAAATATAACAGATGTAATATATATAGAAAAATCAGAAAAAGAGATTCAGAGGGAAAAAAAATTTTTATAAAATAAAATCCTTGTGAGGAATGATGAAGGGAAATAATGAGACCAAGAAATGTAATAATAAAAATTACAAATACTAAAAAAGACATAAATGGATATACCATACTACAAAATTCAATAGTTATCATATTATAGAAAATATCTATCAAAAGAGAGAGGAGACATACAAAGGTATCAAGACCGATGGTGGCCACACAAACAAGCAAGCATCACCTAAATAAAAAAATATACAACTATATATATATATACATATATATATATATATATTGATTAAAGTGTACATAATAATAATATAACAATTCAAGATAATGGGAAAACTATTGGACTGATAATTCAAACAAGTGTGGTGCGTGTATGTCCTCACGAAGGGAATGAAGTACATCGCTAAAACCAGACCTCCGCGAGGACACACAACATCGACAGACAAGCCCGAATTGAACCATTAAACTATTGTACTGATTTCAATCTTGTCATTGAGACCACCCGGACACAATGTACCAAGTACATATATCCAGTATGTCTCTCTGTACATACAATATATCCAGTATGTACATACATCCAGTACATATATCCAGTATGTCTCTCTGACACATAATTTTTTGAACCTGTCACCCTCCATCAAGGAGGGTGAAATGAACTCGATTCCAATGATGGACAGGGAGCTTGGATCTTTACTGTGTACCAGGTCATAATGACGAGACAAGCTATGTGACTGAAGACCATGTTTTATATTTCTACGGTGTTCCAGAAATCTCGTGCTTAGAGCTCTCGAAGTGCGGCCTACATATTGCAGACCCCTCATAACATGTCAGTGCGCTCGCGAGACTGGTACTAGAGGCTCATTGCGGTGATGAAGGGCTGGGAGTAGAGAGATACTCCCCACTTGCTCCGGTACACGGAGTAGAATTGCAGTGTTGCTGTGTTCCTTCACATCGGACGGTGATACTGGAGCGGCTGTATCCTGCACCTGGGCTGGCGATTGAGTATTACTCATGAATGCTTTTATTCCCTATATGTTTGTGAGTGTGCATTTTTATATATCCAACCCCATATAAATTTGTAAACCTTAATACGCTATGAGTGCACCTGTTTTTGTTTGTTTTTTTCTGTAGATATATATATATTACAGTTAATATTGATAGGGTGTAGCAGTGAGAACTTGCTGTTAAATTAAATAAATAAAGAGTCAAAAAAGGGATTCCACTCAAGGAAAGAAGTTCCCTTGGGAGCATACCATGCAGGTAGTAAAATAAATGTGAAACATACAGTATATCTCTGAGAAAACTTAGAGGCGTGCCAGTGATGGGTTGCAAACCTGACTTTACTGTACAGAAATAATAAGTCAGCCCCAAAACTGTGTAGCATGGTATGACTTAAAGGCTGATCACTGCTTGTGATAATCACTTAGCATAGGGATACATGGCTTCCCATATAATGGCATAATTGTTCATAGGGATCTAATTACAAGCTCTCATCGATGGGAACGTCACACTTTGAGTCATAGGGGAGCTTCAAATATTACACAAGCCCCTGTAGAAGGTGAGGCAGCTCACAGTGGAGTAGCAGCCCCTCAGTCAAATTGCAATGCTTGTTAATCCCCATAATATGGGGTCCATGCCTGGATCTGTAATTCCATTCTCAAACTGAGCACACAAGGGACCAAGTTTTGGGTTGTCCATTTGCTGCTTTTGAAGTTTCGCTTTGTCCTGTAATAGCCATATATTGTAAGGGATCCACGCCTGGTCTGGTAAATGGTTGTGGGAGAGGGCTCCAGGTACAGATTCAGGGTAGCATGTGTTATTACTCCGGTTATCACACGATGACGACATCCACAGCTTCTAGAATAGACTCTGATATTACTCAATACAGAAAAAAATACCTCTGCCATCTAGTGGAGAATACTACCGTTGTAGCGAGACTTATTGTCTTTGGTACCATGACGAGGTGTGAGATTCCATCCAAAGGGACACTTTCTATACCGCGGCCTGGCTGCGGGAAGACCACGGAATACCATCCAACGGTTTGGTGGTTTGTTTTTGTTTTTCATTTTCCATTCAGTATGTGTCAGGCAGGTGGCACAGTGAATATCTTTGTCCATGACCGTGGTGAGGCTTTTGAATTAACAGTGCAAATAATGTTTTTACGTACCATTTTTTGTCCTGTTCTTTGTCTTTTATAAGGTTAACTGTTTGATCATGCAACTTTTCTTTAGGGAATTTCAAATTCTGTTACACCATAGCCACCTTTTGTGCATATTAAAATTCATGGCCGGTTTGTCTCTATAGAAAAGTAAAATCAAATTTATTGGAGCTTGTTGCCCAAAGAAGAAAAGTACAAAGCACCTCTGACGCGTTTCTCGCCGTCACTGGAGCTTTATCAAAGAGTCGTGCATGCAGGTTAAAAACGGCTTTATATACAGGCACTTCCGGCTAGGCAGCAGCAATCAGCGTCCCAGCTAATGACCAGCTGATACCAAAATCACCGGGAGAACCAATGAGGCGACAACTGCGGCCAGTCAGTAAATCCCACGTATATATAGCACAACATAAATAAATAAACAAAGATCTAAATGAATAAATCAATTAACCATTAACCCCAAACCATAAAAAAAATGGAAAACCAACATACATAACTAAATATATGCATGGAGGTATGTGCAATAGCTAAAAAGCAGAAGGAGATTAAAGTAAGGTTTTGGGCTTGATGAACCCTATCCTTACATTAAAGCAATGGCTAGATTAATTCAGGATGTAAGTATAGTTATTAAACCTATAAAATGGAAAAATCCATCAGTAGATCTATATCTGTATCTAAGGTTTATATTTATAATCATAAAATCTAATCTCAATTAATGATTAGATATAAATGTAATTCATATTGAATCGGAGTATCCTATTAGAGCAACAATTAAAATGAATATATTGCTATATACTTATTGTAAGGAAATCTCTCATAGCTGTCGCAAAATTGACACATACAAAATATAAAGAGTGTAACATTTAAAGACATTTGTATCCAGAATCAAGTTTGAAATATAGTCTAATATGAAACTATAGGAATAGATATCTCAATGAGGAACATTATGAACTATCCCACAATTAGGGATCAGATAGAGCCTGGTATAGATATATATTAGTTCAAAATGTGTGGTAAGTGAATATATTAATATTCAACAACCTGTAAAATGGAGTCAAATCTATTACTCCATTAGCATTTTCCCACTATAGATGACATGTTCCATAAGAGTAATAAGATATCAATTTTCTATATATTATCATAGTTATCTGGAAAAAAAATTATAGATACCATTTCTTATTATATCATATTGTGGACACATTTCATATGAATTTAACAGTAATGGATACCATCATGGAAGGAAACATATTAACTGATATTTTAGACTGTTAACATCATCAAGTTTTCATAATTTGAGTGAAGAGACCATCCGACCCTTTAAGGATTAGATGAGAAACTAGAATCAATATTATTTCTGTCAATAAATTTTATAGGAAATGTTTAAGATCCCATTCTGTGTTCATTCCATGAGGAGACAGCATGTCTAGTGTATGTATCCAATACACTTCCCACCTATTAAACAGTTTAAGTCTGTCCCCTCCATGTATTAGAATCAGTACCTTTTCAATACCAGCGAATTTGAATTGCGAAATGTCACCTAGATGACAGTTGGTGAAACTTATTGGTACTGGGACCAAGGAATCTCGTTCTTGATCGATCGAATATACTCCATCATCCTTACTTTCAAAGGTCAGATGGTCCTCCCAACATAACCCATTCCACAACCACGGGTCAAGTAGTAGACAACAAAAGTAGAATAACAATTAATAAATGTGGAAATCTTCTAATGTAGCATGTTGTTTTTAAAATCAACTCGTTGAGTAGGTGCCGCATAACGACACATATTGCAATGATCACATTTCGAAAATCACACTTAGCAATATGTGCTCCATCTGATCTAGATTGTAAAAGACTTGGTGATAGGTGATGGGCTAAAGACTTAACTTTCCTAAACACGAAGTTAGGGCCCCGTTCTACATTCTGTTTACTTTTCCTGTCCAGATGTAACACATCCCAATGTTTGTAAAAAGATGGTGCGAATTTGGGTCGCCTGAGTGCTATGTTGATTAATGAATAAAGGTACCAACTCATTTTGATGAGGACCAAACTTGTCCAATCTCTTACGTTTATGTGTGTTTTTAAGTAAAACTTGTCGATTAGCTGATTTCGCATAAGTACAGACGAGCCAACGAGTATTCTAACACGCCTTAAACTAGCCAGGTACATGCTGGGTACATTTCAGTGACATTTCTGCAGAGACTAATGGCCCATCGGATTAACACAGCAGGGGTTCCTGGCAGTCCCATTCAGTTTGAATGGGAATGCCAGGGACCCCCGCTGTTAATCCGATGGGCAATTAGTCTGTCTAAAGTGTAGAAATAATGACCTAATGCAAGGAGGCTTTGGCCATGAAACCTGAAGATACACTAAAATATCAGTACATGGGAAAAGGGACAGGGTCAAGTTAAAATAGTAAATGTGATGCTGTCAAGTTAAGAGTTACTGTTCACAACACTGAAACCAAAAGTGGGGATGTATGTATTGTATCTCTTTATTTATATAGCACCATTAATATACATAACGCTTCACAGTAGTAATACATGTGACAATCATATAAATAACTTAATATAAATAAAGGGTCATGGGAATAAGTGCTGCAGACATAAACGTAACATTTAGGAACAGGAGTCCCTGCTCCGAGGAGCTTACAGTCTAATTGGTATGTAGGAGGAACGGTCAGAGACAGTAGGAGGGCATATTGGTAAGTGCTTCTTCAGGGGGTCAAGCTTTATGTATCATGTGTCTAGTAGTATCTACGGTGCTATTCATATACTTCTTTAAGCAAGTGTGTCTTAAGGTTGGTCTTAAAGGTGGTTAGAGAGGGTGCTAGTCAGGTATTGAGGGGAAGGGCATTCCAGAGGTGTGGGGCAGTCAGTGAGAAAGGTTTAAGATGGGAGAGGGCTTTAGATACAAAGGGGGTAGAGAGAAGACATCCTTGAGCAGAACGCAAGAGTTGGGATGGTGCATAGCGAGAAATTAGGGCTAAGATGTAAGGAGGAGCAGAAGAGTGTAAAGCTTTAAAAGTGAGGAGGAGAATTGAGTGCGAGATGCGGGATTTGATAGGAAGCCAGGGGAGTGATTTCAGCAGGGGAGACGCTGAGACAGATTTAGGAAAGAGTAGAGTGATTCTGGCAGCAGCGTTTAGGATAGATTGTAGGGGAGACAGGTGAGAGGCAAAAAGGCCGGACAGCAGGAGGTTACAGTAATCGAGATGGGAGAGAATGAGGGCTTGAGTCAGAGTTTTAGCAGTCGAGCAACAGAGGAAAGGGCGTATCTTTGTAATATTGCGGGGGAAAAAGCGACAGTTTTTAGAAACGTTTTGAATGTGAGAGTAGAATGTGAAAGAGGAGTTGAGTGTGACCCCCAGGCAGCGTGCTTGAGTTACTGGTGAATTATGGCACTTCCAACAGTAATGTGGAAGGAGAAGGTAAGGCCAGGTTTGGGAGGAAGTATGAGGAGCTCTGTTTTTGCCATGTTAAGTTTGTCAGCGGAGGGCTACCCAGGATGATATTACAGAGAGACATTCAGAAACTTTGGTTTGTACAGCAGGTGTAAGGTCAGGGGTTGAAAAGTAAATTTGTGTCGTCAGCATAGAGGTGATATTTAAACCCAAGGGATGTGATTAGGTCACCTAGGAAAAGTGTGTACAGAGAAAAGAGAAGAGGTCCCAGGACAGAACCCTGTGGCACCCCCACAGAGAGATCTATGGATTTGGAGGTGTTAGCAGTAGAGACCCTGAAAGTATGATGGGAGAGGTAAGAGGAGATCCAGGATAGAGCTTTGTTACGAATACCAAGAGTATGGAGAATGTGGAGGAGAAGAGGGTGGCTCACGGTGTCAAACGCTGCAGAGAGGTCGACTAATATGAGCAGAGTAATGACCTCTGTCTTTGGCATCATGGAGGTCATTAGTTATTTTAGTGAGGGCTGTTTCAGTCGAGTGATCAGTGCGGAAGCCAGATTGTAGAGGGTCTTGGAGTGAATGGGTGTTGAGAAAGTGGAGCAAGCGGGAGAATACAAGACGTTCAAGGAGTTTAGAGGCAAAAGGTTTGTTGTTTTTGAGTAATGGTATAACGGTTGCATGTTTGAAGGAGGAGGGAAAGGTACCAGAGTAGAGGGAGGTGTTAAATATGTGTGTGAGCGTAGGGGTTATAGTAGGGACAAGATGTTTTAGGAGATGGGAGGGAATGGGATCAAGTGGGCAAGTGGTAGAGGGAGAAGAGGAGATCAGCAGTGACACATCCTCCTCTGTGACATCGGAAAAAGAGTCAAGGATGGCAGGAGGAGAGTTAGGAAGCGGTGTAGGATGGGAGGAGAAAACAGAGGGGATGTTCTGACGAATATATTCCACCCTTTCCTTGAAATAGTCAGCAAAGTCCTGAGGTGAAATGGAGGAAGAAGAGGCAGCTGAGGGTGGTTTGAGTATAAAGTGAAAGACAGAGAATTGTCGGCGTGGGTTAGATTTCTGTGTGTCGATTAGTGAAGAAAAGTAGGTTTGTTTAGCCTGAGAGAGGGCCGAGTTGAAACAGGATAGCATAAATTTATAGTGAAGGAAGTCTGCGAAAGCGTAAGATTTCCTCCAGAGCGTTCAGAGGAACGAGGGGAGGAGCGCAGCATGCGCATGTAGGAATTTAGCCAGGGTCTGGGGCTTGAAGGGCGAGGACGACAGAGACAAAGTAGGGCATGTAGATCAAGAGAGGAGGATAAGGCAGAGTTGTAGTTCCTGACCATGTTGTCAGGGTCTGGAGCAGAACTGAGAGAGGAGAGGGAGGAGCGTAAAGTGGAATCAAAGGCTGGTAGGTTAATAGAGCGCAGGTTCCTGCAGAAGCGAGGGGTAGATGGAGATGGAGAAAGGGTGAAACGAGAGAGAGAAAATGAGATGAGGTGATGGTCAGAGAGAGGAAAGGGGGAAATGGAGAAATTAGAGAGAGAAAGTTTTTTGTGAAAACCAGGTCTAGGTAGTGGCCATCCTTGTGTGTGCTAGCTGCAGTCCAATGTTGAAGGCCAAAAGAAAAGGTTAGAAGAGAAATCGGGAAGCCCAAGGGAGAGAGGGTCATCAATGTGGCAGTTGAAGTCCCCAAGGAGAAGAACAAGGGAATCTGAGGAGAGAAAGAAAGAGAGCCAGGATTCAAAGTGAGAGAGAAGGGTGATGAGTAGAGGTAAGTGGGCGATAGATTACCGCCACATGGACAATTTTAGGTCTAGTTTTTTTCTGAAGGTCATAGTGGAAAATTGTTCCATGGCGACTGATGTTTTATCAGAAAATATGACAGCCTCAAACTTTTCCCCACTCTTAATCCATGCACGTGCCTGGTCAACTCTCTTAATCTTGTAAACATCCCTTATCATGGGATACATTCTGCAATAATAGTACAAAACGTTGTTAGAACGGGAATATGGTACATTGTTCATGCTTATCACTTGGCATGCGCAGAAACAAACTGTGCAGTACAGCAATTTACCTCACACGTCCAAAGGTCCCAGGCCAAATTGTGTCTTATTAGTCTGATGCTGAAATTGGAATACCATGTTTGTGATGTATAATGTACCTAATCTCTGCAGCAGATCATTCATCATTTTTTATGCTGATCTCGTCCACCAGCTGAATCTCTTCACTGTGAAAAGACAAACTTAGAGAAGAGAGTACAAAGGCATAATGTATACTACATGTTCTATGCAAAGCACATGAGAGGAAATACTGTCTAGAGTAGTGTTCTTACTCAGCTCTGACCCTGCAGACCATCCTTCGAACTGTTGTCTTCCCTTGGGCATGATACCTAATGCAGCGTAGTGTCACCTGGATGCCCCCTTGCCACAGCCACCATTGTATTCTCAGTTAGAAATTAGTATCAAGACAAATAATAATTATGGCTGTTATTAAATGGGCTCATTCGTTTCTTCTTTGTTCTTGGAATCCCATTCACCATTATACAGTACTACACTTGAATGTATTGCATGTGTTTATAGCTCGTCAGATAGCCAGTGAATAATGATGACATCACACTCAGAGATCACAGCACACAGGCATTCCACTAGGATGTCGTCACAGTCATTTGGCTGGCCAACCATCCGCTTTTTGTATTTTAAAAAAATAATAAAACCTTGATTTTTCTCAGTGAAAAGAGTCTGTGGTTCAAGTAATTTCACCTTGGGAAGCTAGGAATAATACTATAATCATGTTCACCTCTTATGTGAGAATTAAGCAGCAATTACATTCAAACACACGTTTCACAGCACGGTTATCATCCTACATCTCCAGCATGGGGCAACATTCTATTGTAGAAACAGTCTCACCCAGATGAGGGATTGGGTATTGGGACCCTGAGGGGGCTATAAATAGAAACGAGACCATATGCCTTACATTACACAAATGTTGCAGAAGTGTGTTTTCAATGTGCAGGAGCAAAAAGGATGGAGCAGTAGTTCACATTGCTGAAAATTTGTATTCAGCCGAAGAGATTTATTTGTCATTTATTTGGCAAATATTCTTCATTTTATATTGAAGTGAACCATTTCAGCATTATAAAGTCCACGTGTTTTCTATTTAGCCCATTGTGCTGTCGCACGGTGGGTGCCAGTGAATGTAATGTGTAGCTATGTGAGTGCACTATTTCTGGCCTCTCCTATAAGCCGGTGCTGCGGACTTAATAATATGCACGTGGTTTTTATTACTTCAACGTACTGTACTGTACTGTAATATGAAAGGTTGTTTTTTTTTTTAAATTTTTTTATTATTAAAACAAAATTCACAGGCAACCTTTTAGGACTAGAACCCCATTGTGTTGTTAATACAAGCTTATCCTTTCTACTTTACACTATGGTATGTCCAGTTCTCAATAAACACAACTTCTGCACATCGAGAGTTAAATTCTGTGTGGATTAAAAAAAACAAAAATTGAAATCTACAGAAAAATACACAGAGAAATCATACTGTGGCACAGTACTGTGCGTTCGTTCCCTTATCTATTTCTTTGTAGAAGTCATGCTTATTTATTACACCGATTTGAACTCTGCCGTTGTTCTATATTTAGAGAGATGTGAACATTGAAAACCTCCGTGTTCAGTCAAAAATGCGGCGTTCTGGATTTGTTTATTTGAATATTTAGCAATATTCGGCAATTTTTTTTCATTGTTAAATATTTGCAATAGTTTAGTGCCAAAGTGCTCTCTTGGGAAGACATTTGCAACTTTTTATTTTACCAGTTGCGAATGCCCCAAGAAATCACCAGATTGGTAAGCTTTAGATAACATTGGGCACATCTACTTCCACTAGATCCTGATTTACCAATACTTGGATCGTATCCTAAAGTGGCACGGGCGTATTTCCTTACTGAGCTCAAAACATCCAGTTCTAACAACAAGTATATGGCAGTTTAAATATACAGTAACTGTAGGAAAATCACGACATATTGTAACACTTCCTGCCCGTTACTGCAGGGGTGCGCAAACAGGGGGGAGCGAGATTTTCGGGGGGAGCGGAGGCGCGGCGCTTACAGAACCTCACGCACAGCATTTCACTGAAATGCCAGAGGAGCGCGCATGGCCTGGTTGGTATAGAAACAAAAATGCTGGTTACATTATAATATGTTAAAATGTCATTCAGAATTGTTTTGTTTTTTTTTTTTTTGTTTTTTACTTAAATTTTTTATTGAGCATTTTTTAACATACAAAATAATAATTAACAAAACATATAACAGATAAAAAGGGGGGGTCGGGAAAGTGGGGGAGGGGTAGCATTTGTAAAATATAGCATTGTACACAACAATTTAATTACCACGTCAAATATTCTAATCTATATATGGGGATATACCTGCATGGCGAAACCAAGGGGACCAAATCTCAGAGAATTGCGAGGTAGAGCCGTTCAGATGGGCTGAGAGTTTTTCCATATAAACTATATGCCAATTTTTGTTATTTATTTGGTTTAAGGATGGGGGGGCAGGTTGTTTCCAATTTTTGGCAATTGTACACCGTGTAGCATTTAACATTTGGGCTAGTACTCTAGCTTTTTTCCGGGGAATTTGTTTTGTTTTTTTAAATGCTACAAGTATTTTCTCATAGTACAGAATTGGATTATGTAAAATAAAAAAATAAAAAAAACACATGTACTGTAGGATATTGCTTGGTCTGCAGCTTGAAGAGTCCACAATCTATTTTCACAGGAGCAGAAATGTAAAGTTGAGAAATCACAATGAGCTACACTGTAGCAGTGGGATGTTGATACTTTGTATGTTGTTTTTCCTACTCCTTGATAAGTGCAGCTAAAACCTCCCTTCTTATCACAACTAGACAAAACATTACACACAGTAATCACTGTGTGTACTGGAGTTATCTGTTTTTACATTTGTTTCTATAAAATATGAACTTTAGAATACAAGTAGTGATAAATAAGCTCAGGAAAGCTCCACACAGACACATAATTACAATGTGTTTGATTGCATCTGCATTAACAAACAGCTTAATAAAGGGACTTACATGCGATGTGGAAGTCAGACTTTGCAGAGATCTTTACCTCAATTTCGACATGTTTAACAAAGGGATGCAGAATTGGATATGGGTTTTGGATAGCTCCTCTGTTGCTTCTCCTTAAACTACGTCCCAAACTCCAAGTTGGTGCACATGGAACAATATAGCTGTAAAAGAAACTTGACAACACAATGGACACAGAGTTCGCCAGTAATATTTAATGCAGCGCAGCAAGTTCTGTATTAGGGAAGGTACTCTCCCAACGCAGGAATTGTTGCTTAAGAAGTGTCAGCCAAACAAGTTTCAAATAAAATTTTATTATCCCATTTTTTCCAATGTATTTTCCATTGAAGATTGTATTTTTACAGTCTTTGTGCATTGATAAACCAGCTGTCCAGTAATCTGTTTCAGAATAGCATTATTTTGGAACATATTATAGGCTGCAAATCCTATTAGTAGCTCCAATTATTTTTATTATTTTAACGTTCCTTTTATTTTCCTGATCATTGTGTTGTGAAATTCCGTAACCCTGATCTTTGCAATGAATACGGCATTCTGTCTGCCTGACAAAACCCGATGGAGCCAGACTTGGTATTCTTGGTGCCGCAAAACACCACGTGTAAATCCTAGCAATTTGCGGCTCCCTTAGCGCTAAGTGGCGAAGATATTCAGTGCGCCCCCCTGCTGGACACACGTACTGAACTGCACTAAGATAAACAACCGCACAAATAATTAGGTCGGCCGACCGTAGCGGAGCCAAAAACGAGTCGCGGAGAACAAAGTGCACATGCGGATGTAATCTTGCACCCCGCCGTGGTCACCGAGACACGACGTCTGGCTACATCTGTATCATGTCATTTTGTACCTGTTTTGCTGCATTTGTGCTTTTAGGACTCTACCCTGCATCTTAAATTATAAAACAACCATGTCACCATGTGACAAGACCACTTGTTTTAGAATAATCGTAGGCACTACAGTACACAGTTAGGCTAAGGTGGGTAAATGTGACAAGAACACTTCCCCGTGAAAATGACATGAAAGATAAAATACCCACGAATGTACAGTATCTGCATGCCTTCCATAGGCCTGCATGAAACAGGTAGAAGATCAGAAGAACTCAGCCATCTATATAATCTATCTTGTATAAAACCGCTGTATACATTAAGCAGGGGTGCGCAAACATTTTTGTCTACACCCCCACTTGCTCGTGCCCCCCCCGTCCCCCCTCTCCCCCCAAAGTTTCTCCGGAGTTTTGTGATGTCAAGACGGCATGTGACCGAACGGCATCATTTGACACCACGTTATCATGGAGAAACATCGCCAGAAGCCGCCGTAGACGAGGTTACAAAGTCACATCCCCTTCCTCTTCTGAAACAGGCTCTGGCACACCCCTTTTTGAGCCCTGACCTCTCTCTAGCAGTTTACCAATTGTATCTAGCGACCAGGGCCGCCAACAGGGGGGACAGCAGGTACTGGCGTCCCGGGCCACGTGAGTCAGGGGACCCAGCTGCCCAGGCCCCCTGTGCGGCCGTACCCCTCGAAAAATCCCGTCGCCCGGTCACCACATGGTGACAGGATTTAGCGCTCTTGCGATCCGCCAGGCAGCGCGCGCTTCTCTGCAAAGGAAAAAAAATACTCCCCCCTCTCCTGATTGGCTGGCCTGTGCTGGCACTCTGTCAGGATTGTTTTTTGGAGCCGCACCAAGCTCTATACGAGCTGCCAAAGCGAGGCCCGCCTCTTCCTGCATGTTGCAAGGGGTAAGTACCCTGCTTCCCCCTTGCCTCCATGAACCCCTGCTCCGATTTCCCCCCCCCAGCTCCGATTTCCACCCCCTGTTCTGATTCGCCCCCTTATCCAATTTCCCCCTTGCTCCGATTCACCCCCTGCTCCGATAGCAGGAATTACAATGACTGTCTATCATGATGCACAATAAAGATCCTTGTTCACTTTTCACCTGCGTGTCAGTTCCTGGGCAGAGTGGAATAAGTATGCAGTGGTGGGAACAGATCTCCGGAATACCCGGGAGCCCACTACAGCTGGAGGCACTGAGTACCATGAGAAGAACTGCAATAACAAGAACCCAAAAGCCTGTCCTGTTCTCCCTATAACAACGCGGCAGCTTAAGATCTCCTGCTCCAAACAGGTATGCACTATGACACCCCATATAGCAGTAGAATCTCCCAGGGAAGGGGGAAACAGGGCTACACAGTATTGGTGTGTATTCGTCTTTTATGAACAAGGCCTTTGGACAACCTGGGAGGCCTCTGGACAACCTGGGAGTCCAGTCTTTCCCACCAGGGACGATTCTGCTCCTCCCTACATCTTAAGAAAAACCTCCAAATACTCTCCAATAGGCCATTCCTGCCCTACTTATAATCTCCTCCTTTCTTGCGCCGTTAAAATCTTCCCCCACTCTCTCCTTATTACAAAAAATGTGGTTAAGGCGCTCCTTTATGAGGCAATAAATATATAAATAGTGATATGTGATTAAATTCTTAATTCAAACAATATATAGTGCTCATTTACTGTACTATACATTAATCGTGCAAATGTATATATTGTTTAAATTAAGTATTTAATCACATATCACTATTTATATATTTATTGCCTCATAAAGGAGCGCCTTAACCACATTTTTTGTAATAATCACTGTTTTTGGTTTCACTGGTGAAGGATGCACCATTAGAGGATGAAATAAATACACCTAATGTGTTTATTAGGAGACAATCTAGAAAATCCTTCTTCATAAGTGAAGAGACAGCAGAAGTTATAGAAATTTTAGATGCTGTAAATCTAGACCAGGAATTCATTAAATTAGAAGCAATTTTCTTTAAAGATACAAGAAAATGGCTTGATCAAGAGTTTTTAGAAAAATATTTAAGAGAAGGAATCATACCAAGGGGTTTAAGGTTAGTCAAAAATCCCACATGCGCTACAAAAGATAAAGAGTTAATCGCAAAGTGGCATGAAATTTTAGATAAATGTTCTAATGATCTTATGCGTCTTATTTTAAAACAACACACAAAGAATTGAATAATTCTAGATGAGGAAATCAATAGAATTAAGGAGAAAATAGAACCTTTTGAATCAACTAGTCACTATAAAAAGAATGATATGGAATTACACAGAAAAATTGGGGGATTAGAAAAGGAAATAGTTGACAATAAAAAGAAAATTTTCAATAGAGATGTTGAAGACTATAAAAAGGGGAATTATAAAGATTGGGGAAGAAAGTTTCAAAACTCTAGATTTGGAGATCAAGGTAGAGATTATAGGGGAGAAAATAGATCAGGGAGACCATGGAATCCTTATCAAAAAGGATGGAGAGGGGGATATGATAATAAAAATAGACATGATAGGCAAGATAGCTATTATAAATCAAGAAAAGAAGAATTAATTAAAAAAGATACCCCCAACCCTGCTATAGATAAGAAGGTAGAGAAAATAGAGAAACCAGATATAACACCACACAAAAAAGAACAAGAAGCCTCCACTTCAAAACAAGATACACAATGTCAGAAATAAATCAAAGAATGGGAGAGATATTGTTCCAATAACTCTCCTGGAGAAAGAGGGGCATGTGGAGGTGCTAGAAGCAAGACTACTTTTTTAAAGGGG
Source organism: Ascaphus truei (assembly GCF_040206685.1). Taxonomy (NCBI): domain Eukaryota; kingdom Metazoa; phylum Chordata; class Amphibia; order Anura; family Ascaphidae; genus Ascaphus; species Ascaphus truei. The sequence goes on from NC_134483.1 coordinate 539,631,732, forward strand.
AAGAAATCCCCCAATACATGGGAGACGAAAAACAGGTATGCCCTTGTGACAGGGTGAATGAACGTCACCAGCCATATACCTGGCAAACCTATGTTTAGGCTTGCAGTGCAGCAGTGACGAGGTTAAGTTTTAGTTGAGAAGGGCTGCTTAATTAGTCTGACCCCAGCTGCATAATCAAGGTGTTTTAAAACCCCCAGGCTGTACACACATGCAAGCTAGTTAGTCAGGAGACAGGACTGAAAGACTGAAGAGATTACTGCTATAAGGGCTGTTTTCAAAGTACATGTGTGATGAACTGCCTGTGTCCTGCATGCTGGAGAGAAGCTGCCTTGCTTTATATGCTGAAGAGAAGCTATTTTGTTTATGTCTGCTGAAGAGAAGCTATTTTGTTTTTATGTGCTGAAGAGAAGCTATTTTGTTTTTTTGTGTTGTATGTTTTTAAGGCTCAATAAATAAGCCTTATCAAGAGAACCCACGTGTGTGGTAGCATGTACCCTGCAACATATGGTGTCAGAAGTGGGATTTTGAGAGGCCCTTGCAGTTGTAGGGCCACACACACACAAAAATGAGAAAAATGGAAGAATTTTTACAAGAGTTTCTGTGCGAGCAGACCAGACAGAGGGACTGTTAATGCAGAAACAGGCCCAACTGCTATTGCAGCAGCAAACCCAGCTCCTAACCCAGCTGCAGGCAGCACAGGATGAGCGGATGGCCAAGCTGCTGACCCAATTCTAGGGTTCTGCCAGTCCAGAACTTGCGAACAAACCCACGGATCCCCTGAGGAAAATGGCTCCGAACGAGGATCCAGAGGCTTTTCTACTGACATTTGAAAGGGTTGCCAAAGCCCAGGGCTGGTCTGCAGACTGCTGGGCAATCGCTTTGGCCCCACTCCTTATAGGAGAAGCCCAGGCCGCATATCAGGGCCTCCCAGCGGACCAGGGAATGGATTACAAACAAGTAAAAGCCGCCATACTGGATCGCTTAGGTCTGACCCCAGAGACCTACCGGCAGCAGTTCCGGAACCTGAAGTACACCTCTAAGATGAGACCCCGGGTCCTAGCTCAGCGGTTATTGGACTTGTGTAACCGCTGGATACATCCTGAGCAACACACTAAGGAAACTGTTCTTGAACAAGTTGTGTTGGAACAATTCCTACAAGTAATAACTCCTTACGCACGCTCTTGGGTAAAACGCCATGCTGCTGATACCCTAGCTTTGGCGGTCCGACTCGTTGAGAACTTCCTTGGGGCCGAGGACCAGGCGAGTGTCTTGGACCCGATGGATCCGGCTTTACCGGTGTTTGCGGATGCCGAAAGAGGGAGACCGGACCAACAGGGAAACTACGGCCCCTCCATACGCAACCGCCAAGTGCCACGAAAAGAGCAGTCCTTCCAACAAGGAAGAAGTCAAAACGCCGGGCACTGCCAGACCCTCATCCCCTTCCTGATGTCGACTTGTCGCCAAATGAGAGGAACTTCCAAGGACGTCACCCACAGGACCACCAGATGCCTGGTCTCTGGTATCCGGTCCAGTGGAGCGCTATCCGCGGCACCCTCCTGCGGGGGAACCCTCTCCATGTTCAGCCGGCGGAGAACAAGGCCACCGGCATGTGGACTGTCCACAGATGGATTGTTCCTTCAGCAGGACTGTCGCCTCGGCCTTCTCTGGAGAAAATTACAAGCCCTGGCAACTTCCAGCCCAGGTTGGGGGGAAAACCGTCCAGGCCCTTGTAGATTTGGGCTCTGGGAAAACTCTGGTCTTCCATGAACTGTTACCGCCTAACGTGTGTTCTTTTGACTCTCCATGGAGTATAGAATGTATACACAGCGATGTAAAACGGTATCCGATGGCCAAAATCCGGCTACAGGTAAAAGGTCAGGAGGCTTACCTCAAAGTAGGAGTCGCTCCTTGGCTCCCTGCCCCCGTTGTACTCAGCCAGGACTGGCCTTTCTTTTCGGACCTAATGGCTCCAGTCTCTCACGAGGAGCCTTATTCTATGGTTCAGGAGAACCCTGGCAAACTGTTCCCCTTCTCGGCAGACCTATTTCCCAGTAGACACCAGGTTCAAAAGACTCGGAAGCAAAGACGCTCTGACAAACAGGACTGGTTGCAGAAATCTGGGTCTCAAGGTGATAATTTTAGTAGCCAGAAGTCACAAGTGATGGCTGGGGATGGCCAGAGAGAGGGGGATATGGGCCCTGAAGATTTATCAGACCTATACCTCCCTGATTTTCGCCAGTGGTAAAGGGAAGACCCAGTCCTTGCTAGACAGTATGATAAAGTGGTCAAAATTGATGAGCAGATATTGAATGCACAGGGGATGATAGTATTCCCCCATTTTGAATTATCAAATGATATCCTGTATAGGGTGAATAGTCAGACACAAACAGGGGAGGTCACCAGACAGATATTGGTTCCCAAGGTGTTTGTTAAATCTGTGTTCACTCTAGACCACACTGTCCCTTGGGGTGGTCACCTGGGCAGGGATAAAATATTGGACCGTATTTCGTCCCAATTCTATTGGCCAGGGATGCATAGTGATATTGCTAAGTTATGTGCGGCATGTCCGGAGTGCCCGCTAACTAATCCGAAGGGACAAAAACCAGCCCCTTTGGTTTTTCTACCCTTGGTGTCCGTTCCCTTTGAGAGGATTGTGGTAGACTTGGTAGGACCTCTACAACCTTCTGAGAAAGGACACAGGTTTATTCTTGTAATAGTTGACTATGCATCAAGATATCCTGAGGCATTCCCCCTGAAAACAGCAATGGCGAAGCAAGAAGCTAACAAGTTGTTGGAGCTGTTCTCACGGGTTGGAATTCCCCAGGTTATGTTGACAGACCAAGGTACAAATTTTATGGCTAAACTGATGCAGGATGTCTTAAAATTACTAGAGGTCAAGCCTGTTCGGACATCGGTCTACCATCCACAGACTGACGGATTGGTGGAAAGATTTAACCGAACGCTAAAAGGGATGCTGAGAAAATTTGTAGATTCAGAGAAGAGAGCCTGGGATTAACTTCTCCCTTTTCTGCTGTTTGCAGTGCGGGAAGTTCCCCAGACCTCCACGGGATTCTCTCCATTTGAACTACTGTATGGCCACCAACCCCGGGGTATCCCAGACCTCCTAAAGGAGTCCTGGGAGGAACAGCGGTCCCCTTTTAAGAATACCCTGCAATATGTATTGGACCTTAGGAAGCGCCTAGATGTGGTCGGGCATTTTGCTAGGGAGAATCTTAGATCAGCCCAGGATAGTCAGGAGAGACATTACAATCAGAATGCTCGCATGAGAGTGTTTCACCCAGGAGATCAGGTGATGTTGTTGTTACCCAGTTGTGAGAGCAAACTCCTAGCCAAATGGCAGGGCCCATTCAAAGTACTCCGCCGCACGGGTGATGTGGATTACGAGATTGCTCAACCAGGGTCCAGGAAGGGTAAACAAATTTACCATGTGTACTTGCTGAAACCCTGGAAGATGCAGCGGTCTCTATTCATCCACCCGGTGGAGGAGGAAACGGACTTGGGTCCTCAGCCCCCATGGGAGAACATCGTGGGTGATGATAAAATCTCAATGGGTAGACAGTTGTCCTCTGAACAAAAAGGGGACTTGTTAGAAATAATTACACAATTCCATGATGTTTTTTCTGATTTGTCGGGGCAAACTAATTTAATTTTACATGTGATCAAGATAGCACCTGGGGTAAAAGTACTTTCCCATCCTTATAGGTTGCCTAAAAGTCGTAGGGCCCTGGTAGAGAAGGAGGTACAAGAAATGTTACACTTAGGAGTGATTGATGAATCATGCAGTGAGTGGTGTAGTCCACTAGTTATGGTCCCTAAACCCGATGGGAAGGTAAGATTTTGTGCGGACCTCCGAAAGGTCAATGCGTTATCCAAGTTTGACGCATATCCGATGCCAAGGGTGGACGAATTAATTGACGCCCTTGGTAAAGCGGAATATACTGTTGCGGCCCCTTTTATTCTCCTACATCCCCGAATTTTTTCGGGGATGTTTTCCGAATGTCACACACTTTGCCACGTTCATGCCGCACTCATGGCGAGACAGCGCTAATCGCGCTAATACAATGAAATCGCCTGCGGCGCCTAAAAATACCGGAACATGCCGCATCAACACTGCATCTGCCCACGGTTTTAAAAGTCGCGCTGAAACGGCCGCACGAGGCTGAAGGCGGCCGCCACTGTATATCCACGCTGGACTTTACAAAAAGATACTGGCAAATACCTTTAGAGGAAAAGTCCAAGTGCAAAACAGCCTTTGCCACTCCCATGGGTTTATACCAGTTTGTGACAATGCCATTTGGACTGCATGGAGCCTCAGCCACATTTCAGAGACTCATGGATAAAGTCCTGAGACCCCATAGGGCTTATGCCGCAGCCTACCTAGATGACATTTAATTTATAGTAAACACTGGCGGGCCCATCTAAATAGGCTGAAAGCAGTCCTCAAATCTCTAAGAGAGGCAGGGCTCACAGCAAACCCTAAGAAATGTGCCTTAGGTAAGGCAGAAACCAAATACTTAGGGTATGCAGTGGGAGGTGGAAAAGTAAGGCCACTAGCCGACAAGGTAGTTGCCCTGAAAGAAGTTCCGACCCCCCAAACAAAAACGCAGGTTCGCTCTCTGCTTGGTTTAGCAGGGTACTATCGTCGGTTCATCACCAACTACTCGGAAGTTGCAGCCAAATTAACAGACCTCACAAAAAAGTGTGCCCCTACACAAGTGGTATGGTCAAGGGAGTGTCAGAGAGCCTTTGAGGACATAAAAATGTGTTTATCAGAGTGTCCCATCCTTAGAAGCCCAGACTTCAACAGGCCTTTTGTAGTGCAAACCGATGCATCAGAGATAGGGCTAGGGGCAGTGTTGTCACAACAGTTTGAGGGAGTGGAACATCCGATCCTTTTTCCGAGTAGGAAATTTTTCCAGAGGGGAAAAAAAACTACTCGGTGATTGAGAAGGAGTGCCTCGCAGTAAAGTGGGCAATCAAGGCTTTTTTTGCATTCCATGGCAATAGTGCATTTTACTCTGGTGACGGACCATGCTCCATTAAAGTGGTTAAATAGTATGAAGGACTCCAATGCTAGATTGACCAGGTGGTATATGGCCCTCCAACCCTTCTCATTTGAGATTCAGCACAGGCCTGGAAAAGAAAATGCAAATGCTGACTTCTTTTCTAGAGAAGGGGTGGATGATCGGGCTTCAGCCGTGCGTGGCCCCAGCCACACACTAACAGGGGAGGAATGTGACAGGGTGAATGAATGTCACCAGCCATATACCTGGCAAACCTATGTTTAGGCTTGCAGTGCAGCAGTGACGAGGTTAAGTTTCAGTTGAGAAGGGCTACTTAATTAGTCTGACCCCAGCTGCATAATCAAGGTGTTTTAAACCCCCCAGGCTTTACACACATGCAAGCTAGCTGGTCAGGAGACAGGACTGAAAGACTTGAGAGATTACTGCTATAAGGTCTGTTTTCAAAGTACATGTGTAATGAACTGTCTGTGTCCTGCATGCTGGAGAGAAGCTACCTTGTTTTCTATGCTGAAGAGAAGCTATTTTGTTTTTGTCTGCTGAAGAGAAGCTATTTTGTTTTTGTATGCTGAAGAGAAGCTATTTTGTTTTTGTGTGCTGTATGTTTTTAAGGCTCAATAAAAAAGCCTTATCAAAAGAACCCGCGTGTGTGGTTGCATGTACCCTGCAACAGCCCCACTAATAGAGGAAGATGCACAACAGAGTCAAAGAAGGAAAAGAGATTCAGGGGAAGCAGAGGAGGAGGAAAGAGTAAAAATGTCGCGAACAACATACCAATAAAGATTTTTAATTTTAATATTAGTCATAAAATTTTAGACCAAGCACAATTAAGAGTTATGAGTAAAAGCCTAACATTTGCACCTACCGCAGGACCTAGCAGTTTTAATTTATTTATTGATGCTAATAAATTTTTAAGAAAGTTGACTGTCAAGAAGTTCTTTTTAATGAAAATTTCAGAAAGTGCTATTTTAAAAAATAGCACAATTGATCCAACGTGTGTTGACAAATTTAAACACACAGATCTCAAATCTAGGTCAAAATTTTATCCGAGTTTTGTTAAGGGCCACCATTTGGAGGTTTTTTTACCAAATGGTGGAGAAAGAGTTTGAACAAATCGCCGATGATAAAAAATCTTTTAAAAATAATCTTACTAGAAAGGAAAGAGAAGCACTCGAAAAATTATTTGAAGATGAAGAATTGGTAATAAAAAAGGCTGATAAAGGAGGAGGTGTGGTTATAATGAGTAGAGAGCATTATATTACAGAGTCAAAAAGAATATTAGAAGATAAAAAACCATATACAAAATTGAATAAAGATCCCACCACGATGTTTCACAAAGATTTAGAAACATTGCTCCTCAAAGGAAAAAATAAAGAAATTTTCAAAGAGGAAGAATTTAAATATTTATGGGTCGAAAAAAAACAAAAATACCAATTTTTTATTTTTTTACCAAAAATCCACAAAGATATACAGAACCCTCCCGGAAGACCAATTATTTCCGGTATAAATTCTATGAGCTCCAACCAATCAGAATACAACGACAAATTTTTACAAAAATATGTTATTAATGCAAAATCCCATCTTAAAGACACATCACAGGTTTTATCAATTTTAGAAGAAATCAAATGGAAAGATAAATATTTATTGGTAACATGTGATGTATCATCTTTATATACAGCTATAAATCATGGAAGCTATACGTAGAATTTTAGTAAATGACAAATCATTGGAAAAAGAACAAATAGAATTCATTTTAGTGGGAATACATTTTATACTATCAAAAAATTATTTTTGGTTTAATGATGAATTTTTTTTTACAAATTTGTCGGACTGCCATGGGGACCAGGTTTGCACCTAGTTATGCTAATCTATTTATGACTATTTGGGAGGAAGACCACATTTGGTCCCCCAACAAGTATGGTGCAAACCTGGTCCTCTGGAAACGCTATATCGACGATGTGCTTTTAATTTGGAACGGCGATCAATTAATTTTAAGTGAGTTTTTAGAATATATTAATGTTAATAATTTTAATTTTACATCAAATTTTAACAAAACTCGAGTAGAATTTTTAGATCTAGTTATTTATATCGAAAATAATGACATTTTAACTAAAACATATTTTAAAGCTGTTGACAGCAATAATTATATATTGAATGATAGCTGTCATCATCCACGTTGGATCTCTAATGTTCCATATAGTCAATTGATGAGAATAAAGAGGAATTGTTTGAAACCAGAAATTTATGAAGAACCATCAGAGTTTCTTATGGACAAATTCAAACAGAAAAATTATAGTCAGAAATTAATTACTGAAGCAAAAGAAAGAACAGATAAGCTTGATAGAAAACTTTTAATAAAACCGCCTCTAAAAATTAAAGATAAGAAAAACAGTAAAACAGACTTTGCAACCACTTTTATGACCAAATATAATAAAGATGCCAATAAAATAAAACAGGCGATTACTAAACATTGGCATATTTTGCAAAATGACCCTGTCCTTGGAATAGTATTACCGCCACAACCGAATATAATTTTTACAAAAGCGAGTAATCTAAAACAGAAATTGGCACCGAGTGCCCTTAAATCAACAAAAGAGGACACACAAGAACAAAATAACTGGTTAAAACTACCAAAAGGTTTTTTTAAATGTGGGAATTGCAAGGCCTGTGAACACTGTTTAAAAGGGATAAAAAATACTTTTAAATCAAATGTTACTAACGAAGAATTTTAAATTAAACAATTCTTAAACTGCAATACAGAGTTTATGATTTATTTGCTAGAATGTCCTTGCGAATTATAATATATAGGCAAAACTATAAGACCATTAAAAGTTACAGTCTTGGAACATATAGGGAACATTAGATGGAAATTAGACACACATAGTGTTCCAAAGCATTTCAATAAATGTCACCAATCAAATCCTAAAGATTTCTCCTTCAAGGGGATAGAGCACATCCCTCAAAATTGGAGAGGGGGTGATCGTTCTATTGAGTTAATAAAAAGAGAAACCTTCTGGATTCATCGTCTCAAAACGTTGAACCCAAGAGGTTTAAATGTAGATATAGAACTTGGTGCTTTTATATGAATTGTATTAAAATATTTATTCAATCAGAATATTTATTTATTTAAAATATTCATTTAGAATATTTATTCATTTATTTATATATAAAAAATGAAATGAATATAAATATAGTTTTTATGAAGTGTGTCTAAAGTTCTTTTATATGATAGACATTATTTAATGTTTTAAATATTATTGTAGTTGAGTCCTAACCCTCTCTTCTCTCTCTCTCTTTCACTATTTTCCTTCGTTTATTCTGATTTATTAAATGATGTATATAATTATGTTCAAAATCTATTGAGTATAATAACATATTCCCCAAAATTATTTAGAATTTCATTTAGAATTTTATAACTATTTTATAATTGCGATACTGCACCGACACACTTTATTCGAGCAAATACCCAGTATGTACCTGGCAGATACCTGGAATGCGCCGCTCCTCACCTTTGACAAGCCCCGTTGCGTTTGCCTTCCCAGCCTTGGTTCATGCCTGGCTGACGGGCGGCTGATCTGTTAAATGATAATGATTAGGATTTAATAGGCTGCAATGCTTCGCGTGTCTACCAGATGGCATAAATTCATGAATTGTAATGCAGTATATATATATATACTGTGCAGTATTGCAGCCAGCGGGAATAAAATGCTTCAATCCCTGCCTGGAAAATACCTCAATGCACTCGGGCAGAAAACAGTCACAAACCTCAATACACCCGGGTATACCCGAATTCGTGGGACTAGCCGAGCTCGAATAAAGTGTGTCGCCAGTGTAGATTAATTATTATAATTTGTGTATTTTTAAAGCATCCATTCAATTTTATAACTATTTTATAACTGCTATAGATTAATAATTTGTGTATTTTTAAAGCATCCATTGAACATTTATTGTATTTGTATTGATTGTATAAGTGTTAATAAAGTTGTTGATGTTTGTTAATGTTATGTCAAGATAGAGTAGCAAACTCATTGTATTAGTGCCGCCCATATCCAATTAAAGTGTAATCCATCTGGCCAATAGAAACATAGAGTTTTTTCCGATCACCCAATCAGAGCACAGTGGAGTGTATTTATATAGAGAAATTAAGACACTATTGATACAACTTCTGATGAAGCTCTTTTACGAGCGAAACGCGTTAAGTCCAAGCAAGTAGGCTACACAGGCTCCCAGAACTGCCCTGCACTGTCCGCACCCGTGGCTCCAAACAACGGAGGGATCCGTGACCGGAAGGGACGCGGATTGTTGCCGGAAGTGACGCGACACGGTCGGAGAGTCCAGAGGATCTGTGCCACCTGTAATTTTTTATGTGAACATGCCACACTAATAGAATGTAAGTGTGATACTTATCATTTTAATACAATGCAGTATTGAAAAGACAAATTGCACTAAGTGTGTACTTTCTCTGTCTTGCATCGAGAGTTACCCTGTGGGATCATCCTGAGTTGAGATTGCTATTAACATCTACTGCTTATCATACACTGGGAAAATCCTACCCCATGGGACCATCCTGAGCTGAGATGCTATAGATATCCACTGCTGTTTAATCCCTGGGAAAGTGTGAGTCCCCATTTCTGCTGTTATCAAGATGTCTCTTTTTTTAAAAACAGACTGCACTATATTATTTTTATTTTTTCACATATGGTGAAATCTGCGCTCCCCACACCTGACTTTGGAAACCCACTCTCTCCTCCAAGATTTTTTACAGGAATCTCTTGAGCTATGGAATTCCCAATCGAACAGTACCAGACTCCCCCCACCCTTCACACATTCAAATGGGATTGTACAACATCCCCAGCCTCTACCTCCAACAATACCTTCTTTCTGCCCTTCTTTCTGCCCTTCTTTCTGCCCTTCTTTCTGCCCTTCTTTCTGCCCTTCTTTCTCTAAGATTATAAATTATTGGGAGCAGAAATGTCTAAGGCTAAGGCCCCAGTGCCTCCGCTGCACGCACACCCGCTAGGCTGGCGGTGCGTGCAGCCGATTCCCCGGTCTGCAGTGAGCTGCAGGAAGAGAGACCGGGGGGGCGTGGTGGGGGAGTGATGGGGGCACGGCCATAATGTCACCCGGCAGGTTCTGACGGCCATGACGTCACTCGGCCTAAGGCGGAGTCCCCGCATGCTACTGCAACGCCCGCTGTGGCAGACGCTGCAGGGATGAGAGCCCTCCCCTCAATGGTGCCGGGCCTGCTGCGAGGGGGGGCCGCAGCGCTGTGGCGAGAGTTTCGCCTGCTCTCAATAGAATTGAGAGCAGGACTCGCGACAGAGCGCTAGGCCACGCCCCCGGCAGTTCAGCCAAAGAAGGCGAACCTGCCGGGTGAAGTCATGGCCGCGCCCCCATCACTCCCCCGCCACGCGCCCCCCTGGTCTCTCTTCCTGCAGCTCACTGCAGACCGGGGGAATCGGCTGCACGCGCCGCCAGCCTCGCGGGCGCGTGTGCAGCGCAGGCACTGGGGCCTTAACCTAAGCCTAATGTACTGCAGAATGTAAGCTTCTTATCTATGAATGATAACAATCAGAAATCTTAAATAAACTACTGCATTTGACCTCGTACCAATACAGGGTAGCATTTGGGTTATGTGGCATGAACTCATCTGTCATTCTACAGTGCTATGAATATCTCTCTGATAATAAAGACTTTCCCAACCCGTACCAGAACTGAAGTTTACTCATAGAGAAAATAAATCCTCTTCCAGACAACAGTATTACACATGAATAGGAATTCATTTTAGAATAAGGACCATTGTGGGACTTTTTTTTTGTGCTACTGTTTGTTACAAATAGGATGGAAATTCATGAGAGCAACAGAAATAGTCATACAGTACCATATATGTTCTCATAATAATGTCAACATTTAATAATAATAATAATAATGTTGTAGTATAGTGCAGAGAGACTATACCACATTGTAGAGAGTAGCTAAGCATGAGCATGCTCCGTTTACAGTTTGAATGCTTGCTGTTTGAGGAAGAGAAAGATAAGCTGACACCATGATTTCATCTTGGTTCTCCCACTTAAAAGCTAGTATTCTTGACAAATAAGACACCCCCTTCACTAAATTATGTAAAACATAATGAGCAATGCAAGCAGCTCCCTTTCCAAATAGTAAGCAGGGAAATCCCAAACAGTCTAACAAAGCTATTACTTCAAAATATGGATCTTAAGTTAGCTTCCAAAAAACAATTTTTTTTTTTTTAATGAAATGTTATTTTCTTGTTTTTCCAAGGTTAACCACCACCCGTGTACATTCATTTTAAGTAAAAATGGGCGGCACATCACATCCATTGGCATCCTGGTGTGTGGCTGTGTCAAACTAACCACTGAGAATCCCAGAGCTCACTGCTTGGGTTTGTCCTATGCGCAGAGCGTACATTCTTTGGGGAAACCTCAGGCCCCCGCTGAAAGACTATCTGGATTCCATCTTTTACATGGAAGTAGAATATAGCAGAAGCAGGAGATGTTTATTATGTGATTCATAAAAAGTGTGACAGTAAATTTCATTTTATTTTCTACACCTGGAATCCATCTGCTTTCAACTACTAGTTTACTCTTTTCTATTTGGATAATATGTATATGTTGTGTAGTTTAACTTTATATTTGAAACAGCAAGCTGTCCAATGTCTTTTTTTCTTTTTTTTTTTTTTAAAGAATACCAGCAGAGAAACTCATTGTAGAAAAACCATAAAATATTAAGCAAGCTTTGCGGTAAAGGTGTGGCATTCAACACAAATATTACACTGCAAAAAACTAGGTATTAGTCAGATTCAAATCATGATTAGATCAAGTTGATTTAATTGTGACGGCCGTTTATAAAAGTACAATGTTCCAAGTTCAAAAATATAGCTACTCAAACTCTTCAGTCTGTTCACGTTGGTGTTGTGGGTATTATTACGTTCTCTTTATAGTCATTTCCAGTTACTGAAGGGCAGGGCTGGCCAACTCCAGTCTTCATGGGCCACCAACAGGTCAGGTTTTAATGATATCCCTGCTTCAGCACAGGTGGCTCAATCAGTCCCTGCTTCAGCACCGGGGGCTCAATTTGTTGCAGCTTCAGCACAGGTGGCTCAATCTGTTGGAGCTTCAGCACAGGTGGCTCAATCAGTGGCTCAGTCTTCAACTTCAACTGAGCCACTGATTGAGCCACCTGTGCTGAAGCAGGGATATCCTTAAAACCAGACCTGTTGGTAGCCTTTGAGGACTGGACTTGGCCACCCTTGCTCTAGGACATCAGAACAGGAAATGGACCATGTCTTCGACAACACTTAATGCAATATAAACTGCTGTATACTCATACTTTACTGGATTATAATTGGGCAAGGAGTAGCTGATCATTTTAATGTTGCATGGTTTCCACTCCAAATGTTTGGAATCTTGTGCAGACGGGGTTTGGTTTTGGGGATTTATGCATGGTTTGTCATGTATTTACGTACGCCAGATAGTGAAAGAGTATATAATGGCCCTTATTAAATAGAGCAGATTTATAATCTCAAGAATTTAGGAATTATTATCTACAGATGCAGTGGCCGTTATTCGAACAAATCACGGCGCTGTTTTCGTGTGCGCTGCTGTACTTCACGCGGCCAATCGCCCCAGGCACCGGTGTTTATCGCGGTTGCTTTGTTTGAATTTCATGGATTGTGTGCAATTAAATGCAATGAAATGAATGACTTGTAATGTGTACAGTACTGTGCTACTGTGCCTCTGTGTCACTTTCTGGTGTTTAAAAGCCAGAACACTAAAATGCCATTTTCTGCTCTCGCCTGCACTCGCGTCTTAAGGCGGTACGGTTGGAAGAAATCCCGCGCCATGACATGGTTATTCCGAGGTATACACCACGTGAAGTGTTTTAATAACGGCCGCTGCTTCTGTACCCCAGCACAAACTGTATAGTGCTGCTTTAGCCTCAATGATATGTCGGGAGAAGTTTTAGCTACAGTGTTACCGTACATACAGTATAATGACCAATTGTGAAACTTCTAGCCAGCTCATTAGGGCTACTCTTTTGCCCATATAGTGTGTGGCCTCTGTATGTCAAACAATTATGTTTATAGGTTAATAAGTCTGTTAGATAATTAACTAGTCAAATACAAATAATTATTACTTGTGTTGAGTTGTTAACATTGTACTCCCACACATGCAGACACACCCAGACAAATGCCCGAACTATCATTTTGTTCCCACACTCCCCGACATTACATCAAAAGCTGACCCCTCACACACATACTTTTCCCTCACTTTCAATGAGTACTTTAAATGCTCGGTCTAGGAGTACTTGTAAATCTCTCTCTGTGTTGCATTTGAACATGCACATACTCATTGAACTGTAGTGTTTCTGATGCCTATGCTATTTAGGTGTAGCTGTTTGATGTATGGACCAGGGGTGCGCACTTTTTTCAGTCTGCGCCCCCCTGCCTGTACTCCCACCTGCTTGCGCCCCCCCTCCTTACCTTATCTTTGGCGTCAAATAACGCTGCAGGGTCACGTGACCCCCGCAGTGTCATTTGATGCCGCGTCGCCATGGCGATGCGTCGCGGAAGGTAAGGGAAGTTGCAGAGGCCTCACGCGATCCCTTGGCATTTAATTTAAATGCCTTGTGGCCTCTGCAACCACTGCCCCCCCCCCCCCCAGTTTGAGCAGCCCTTGTATAGACGGTCTTGCATATTAACTGATGTACACAATCTGTATCAACTTTTTGCACATAGTAGTACAAGTGCAGACAAGCTTTTGTCAAGCACAAGACACTCAAAAACTCAGCTGGCCAAAGGGTTCGATGGGTGAAAGATTAGGGAGCAATATATCACTGTAGGGGCTTATTATATACAGTATGTCCCGAATCAGTCAATCGGCCTGGTTTCGGATATTGAAGACAATGCAGAATTTGGGCCGAAAACAGCCCGATTAGCTCCTTCGGGACGTATAGAATTGGCCCCTATATATCTTCATTGCCTTGTAAAATTCAATTCGCTTGAAATATGTTGCAAATTCCTTCACGTGTGAATGAATTAATTTGCTGTGAAAAACGAATTAGAGCTGCTGTAACACAGTGCCAAATCATTTCATCACATCATGTTTATGTATATACAATTTGTTTTCAGTCACTCATCATGTTCCCAATAAATGCTGAAAACCTGCACCCTCGCCAGATCATTTGCAAGCACAGATTATTTATATAAAAATTAAAACGGGCACAGCATTCACGTCATGTATTTTCTTTTTTATTCTCTTACATAGATGAATAATGGCACACAACTAGACAACTTCTCCCACATCAAATGAATAATTGTCTTTATCACTCAATGGTCTTATAAAAAAAAAGTTGAACCACCAGTTACATATACAGTAGCAAATTAGCTAAGGTCATAAAGTTCAAATTCTTACTGAGATCTTCATTCAATTTTTACAGTATATTTCTGAAGTTTAAGGCAAACAAAAAACCTTGGCGACTATAAATCAGATGTTTCCCGTACCTCCTTTTTAGCCCTCCTTACCTCCGCTACAAGCGGGGAAACTCACCGGGCAGTCAGGAGGGTTGTAGGGGCGACCCAGTCACCGGGGCGCCTCGGTGAGACGCTGGGAAGGGTGCCGCCATTTTGGAAGTGCAGCGCATGTGCAGAGGGTATTCAGAGTATCGGCGGCCATCTTGCTACACCCGGCGCATGCGCAGTGCATTAAGGAGAGGCGGTCATTAGACCCATAGCTCTGCAGGGAAACTACAACTCCTATGAGCCTCTGGAAATAGTGACACAAGGCCCAAAGCAGCCAATAGGGCTCCCGAAATTCCCCTGCAACAGACTGATACATTTGGCGCACTGAGCAGGACCACGCCAGTCGGAAGAGGGAGCTGGATCAAGCAGGTAGTGTCTCAGAGCCAGTGGCTCTGAGACTAGGCCTAGTATATCCCCTTTAGGCCCCAGATAGGCCCCGACTCACAATAGCTTGTGGTTGCCGCAGGGAAGGTCCCTTAGATAGGGACGCTTCCCCATATACTGTCTAGTATCAGGGACACAGTCAAGACGCCGCACTGTGATTGCGGCCTGTGGTCTGGGACCAGACCACCTCCGTTGTGAGAGACTCTGTATGGTGATATTATCCATGCCGGAATTTACCCCACGCGGAGGCAGACGCCATCGCGGACAACGACAGCATTGGATCAGATGGATCACCTTTGTTAATCTGCATCACCCGGGTGCTTGAGCCCCGGGCAGGTACCTCAACTAAGTGCACCAACACATCACGGGATAGCGCTATCTCCTACACTTTTGGGTGGGCCCTGACATTTGGGGAAAGGACATCAGTGTATTGGTGCCAAGCACCCTATGTACTTTGGGGACACTCTGGTGGTACAGGGTTTGGCCTATTATACTATGAACAGGGTACTGTTAGTGTGTTCAGTAAAGGTTGTTATTATTATTATTATATACCTGAGTGTGTGTATTATTGGTATTGTTTCTGTAAAGGGCTTATCCCACTACGTTGGGATCCCTTGCAGGTGGAGGCGCTGCACCGAGACAAACCAGAATCACCCCAGTGGCGGAGGCTCTGGCCTCCTGGTTGCCAAGCAGGTAATAGCAGCATTGGAAGTTCCTTCCCAGATACGGGGTAATAAGGGCTACATTTGGAGGAGCTGCTGAGGTTTCAGACCTTGGGTGCCCTAGTTAAATTTAAGACAATCTCATCCAAGAGGGAAGATGTCCCTGCCATCAAGCCACAGTGTTCACAGTGTTAAAAAGTGGTCCCTACGATGCCAAGCGTCGCCCAGCCACGTGGTCGCCATCAGCCAGGTTCCAGTATCCCTAATCTTACCTGACCTGCATGCCACCCTGAGGCAGAAACCGGGGTTCACTAAAGCAAAAATTATAGATATCAAATGGGATGCATTCAATCTGTGCAGTACAGTGTTAATTGCCTGCCAAGAGAATGTCTCCACGGACAATGCACCCCAATTTCTACCCCTCCCCAAAGCTCCACCAGGGGGAAGCCTGTTCATTTACCCCAAACACCGCGCACAAACAGAGACACCTAGAGGCCTCCCCAGCGTGGCCGAATGTTGGGTGTCCTCACCTGCTTCCTCCCCAGAGAACTCTAGCCAGAGCCAAGCAGGCAGTCAGAGGTCCGAAGCAAGCCACCCCAGTGCCCGCAGTACAGATGGGCCACGAATACTCATGGGAGTCCTGCAGCAACTGACTGACAAGATAGAAAATCTGACCCGGTGCCACCCTATCGCAAGTTGAAGGCCTTCTCTGGGCTCTGGCTCCCCCCACAGGGGAAGAAAGAGGCCATTGAAGAATGGCGCGACCATGCGGTACAATTAATGCCTGAATGGACGTGAGCGGGCGCGGTTAAAAGGCAAAGAATCATGGAATGTATATGTGAAGGGGGAGGTATACCAAGTGTGGCGCTCATATATATAGTGTTACTTAAAGCAGACCAGTGAAACACATAAGCTCCCCACATCTTATACAACGTCACTCCTGAAGAAACCGAAAGGTGAAACGCGTAGAGTGACGCTGTTCGCCCCAACCGGAACCTCTGGATGCGGATGTCGTCACTTCCGGCTGCCGGTGACACGCATTCGTGGAACGCACGCTAGCACAGAGGGAAACCCAAGAGAAGTCCCATCCGGTTGCAGTGGTTGCAGAGATCCATGCGTGATCTAAATGCTTTTTTATTACACACATCATGTGAGTTGATTGGATTTGTTTTTATCTCGTATTAAATGTGTTATACAGTCTACACTATGTCCAGTATCGTCTTACCTTAAGGTCCTGTGTGGAGACTATCGGTCTGGTGATATCCCGTTTGCACGGATTACAGCCACCCCTTAAAGATATCTTTATGTGCCAGTATCTATCTCACGTTTGTGAGTATTCTGTACATTCATTCAAGCTAGCAGTTTAACATCACAGCATTGACTTTACTTTATTGCACCATAAGCATTTGTCTTTTGTTTTAACATGGTATGCGCTTCCCGATGACCCCCTTCTCCAAAGAATCATGGAATGCCTGCGGCTTCCGGCCGCCATCCTTTTACGATTATACCGTGAGTGCCATGAAGAAGCTGAGACTAAAGACCTGCTCAAGGCCCTAACCAAGGCGTATAGACAGAAGGACGACCCAAGTGCGTTATTGGTTCAGTTCTATGCCCTCAAACAGAAGGAGGGGGAAGACTTAGCCGACTTCCTACGTCAACTACAGATGATGATGTGGACCCTGATCAACAAGAAGATCATCCCAAAGGCCGACGTAGATGCTTATAGAACTAGACAATTCTTGCAAGTAGCACCCCCTTGTGGCCTGTATTTGCTGTACAATTTCTACCATGAACCCTCCCAACTTTGAGGACCTAATGGACCAAATCCAGGACTTGGAGGCCATCCTGTGGTTCCAGGCCCTGATGGCGTCCCGGGACTCCTCAACAGGGGAGAGCAATGCAGCTCCAGGAAAGCAGTACAGTACCAAGGAGTAGCCTGAGGCGGCCACCCGCCAGAAGCCATACCAACAGACTATCCCTCCACCCAGGAGATTAGCTCTCACCTCCAGTACTGGAGAGGATCGCACTGACGCCTGCTTCCACTGTGGCCAACTCGGACACTTCTCCAAGGAATGTCCGAACCCCAAGATCCCCAATCCTAGGGTCATGACCCTCACTGTGCCACTGACTGACACTCCACCCCTGCCGCTGACGGAAAGCGGCCCAGCGGCTAGCCTTAATGAAACCTCCCAAACGGATGCCTACGTTCGAGTGGGGCCGGCAGCCATCATCCAAATCCTCTTGGAGGTATCTATTTCTCGGCCTTGCTGGACACCGGGTCCCAGGTGACTATTATTTACCGGCCGTTCTATGACCAGCATCTGGCCCATCTGCCTATGAAATCAGACACAAGGATGAAGCTATTGGGTCTGAGCAACGATACCTACCCAGTTGACGGTGTTGTGTCAATACGGTTGGACATACCGCAATTGAACACCAACCGGACTCACACCATGGAAGTGGAGGCCCTGATATGTCCCAAGCCCTGGGAACATCCTAGTTACCCGATCATCTTGGGGACCAACACTGATGTGGTGCACGGGGTGATCCAGAATTATCTGTGTGAGACTGGCGAAACACCCCTATCCTTGCTACGGATCCATCCGGTACTCAACGAAGACTGCTATAAGATCGCTGCTCAAGAGGAACATGGGGAACTCTTCTATTGTGAGGAAGGATTGACCGAGATACCACCAGGGGAAGCGAGATAAATGGAAGCGACGTGCTGCTATCCGCGGCGACACAAGGCTGACTGGTGCTTCTCCCTAAAAGCACGGCCGACGACGACATCCGTAGAGGGTATAAGATAGTGCCCGAGTTAAGAGCCTGGACATCTTCGATCCCGGATTGGATTAAAGTTCTTATCCGAAACTTCGCCACATACAGCTGCGGCCGCCTTTATCCTAATGCGGCCGTAGCGGCGCAACTCTGATAACCACGGGCAGATGCAGAATATTTTTTTTTTCGGAATATGTTCCGATATTTTAGCACTCCTAATATTAGCATTTTCTTGGCGCTGTCTGCAATACTGCAATTCCGTCTAAAAACTCATGTGGGCGTTCGCGAGCTGTTGTCTTCAAAGTCTAATACTGTAGCAGTTCAACCTACGTCAATACACAGTCTGCGTGTGCACGTGCAGTAATTGTAAATTTGCATATTTATACATGCATGTATGTCTCATTTGAACATTGTTGAAATGCATAGGTGTGTACTGTAACAGTATCACATTTCGGCGTATATACAGTAGCGCTCTTCCCTCGCTCGTCCCCGCACACACAGGATAATGTACTGCACTGCAGTATTTCAACTTCTTATCTACAGTACACCTCTCCCACGCCATTCCTTTGAACGGATGGCTTTCCGGTTTCAATCACATTCCTGTCATCACATTCCTGCATGTATAACGTTCAGTTTTGATTTACTGTATTCTTCTGTGTTGATTATTAATGCTCATTGGGGGGGGGGGAAAGTTCAAGAGTGACCAAAAAAAAAAAAAAATTTTAATTTTCCTATTGTTGGCTTTGAGTCACCTCTCTGCGCCTGCGTGTAATCCTCTTTGGGAAGGGAGCTGTAGTTGATTATTACTGCGCATGCGTAAATTGCTTGTGAAGTGCAAGAGTGACCAAAAAAAAATTCTCGTCATTTTTTATTATTATTTTTGCAACGTGAATGAACATGTTCCTGCCTCAACCATCTTGACATTACGATATTAAATCTGTGCTGTGGCTTTTGACTGCGACACTGTGAGTTTGACTGCACATGATTGATTTGTGTGATTTTAATATATTTGGGGGTTTGGGGATCAAATTATTATGATGACCTGCCTGTTGAAAATATGTCATGCCTTTGAACTACAGTAAAGCTAATCCTTCATGCAGCTGTACCCTGTATCCCCCTCCCCCATGCACACACACACAAGGCTCGCTCAATGATTTGAACCTCTTATCGACACCTCTACGAAACCATTCATTAATTTTCCTATTGTTGGCTTTGAGTCACCTCTCTGTAATCCTCTTTGGGAAGGGAGCTATCTGATGATTACTGCGCATGGCTCACCCATCCACCCCCCCAACCCTTTGAGGCTTTGTTTACGGTAACGCTTGTGATAATCCCTTCTCGAATTTGATATGTAAATCTGATTTGCCCAGCACTGTGAAATTGAGAGTTAAAAAAAACATAATCTGATTCATGTTTTTGATGCAGTAAGTTACCAATTTTTGTCATTCTTTCTTTTTCTTTGGTGTAGGGGGTAGGGTGTCAATGATTATGATTATCATGAATGTAAAGAAATATGTATTTTATTTTATCAGGAACAAAAAATACAAATATACAAATAATCATGAATAATACAAATTGCAGTATTTATTCAGTTCTTCTGTCAGTTGAAAATTGAGGGCCGGTGTATAATCATGAATAATGCACATTGATAATAATATTCATTAATAATAATATAATATTTAATAATATTTATAATAATATATCATTTTCCGTCTTTATTTTCTTCCTCATTCTATGTAGTTCATTGAGAGAGGGGAGGTTTTGTGTCAATCATGACTGCACTTTAGATACACTTTACTATACACACAGTTCACACAATGTACACATGATACCACCCTCCCCCTTTCCATCCATTTTTTCTCTGAAAAGATAAGAAAAGAAAAAATGAGTGCAGTTAGGTGCATATTATGACATTGTGTACTGTATAGCTACTCCATATTGGACTACAGTATGCCATTAGTACTGTCAAACTAGTATATACTGGAACTACTGTATACTGTAACTACTTTTAAATACTTTGTAACCAGATGGCTAGTGCTGCTCTCTCAGGAAAATAAAAATCTGTGCCATATTTACCTGTATCATACAGTACTGTACTTGGTGTGCCTGTACTTACAATACTACAGTACAGTACTATACCATACTACCTTCCTGATGCTTGCCCATTATGCTCGATCACAATGGGCAACACAGTCGCAATATGGTCAATATATTTATTACATCGTTCCACGGTGAGTACATCGTTCCAAAAACTCATTATGCCTTGCGCCAACACGTCCTTTTTGGAGGGTTTCACGACTTTTCGGATATGATTATTCAGCTGATGCCAGACCATTTCGATAGGATTGAGTCTGGCGATCTGTCATTGGAGGGGGAAAAAAGGACAATTAGTTACATTAGATACATAGTAAAAACAGTGGGAAAAAATGAGACACGGTTACTGCACTTACTCCGCTGGCGTCTTCACCCAGTTGATACCGCGCTCAAGAATATGCGCTGTTGACGCGGTGTGCTTCGGATAGTTGTCCTGGTAAAAAAGGTGACCATCTGGGAACTCACGTGTGATGTATTCCACAATCTCAGGTACAATTTGCTCTTGGAAAAAAGCTTTATTCATGATTCCTTTAAAAAGAAAAGTGCTCAAAAAACTGCACACTAGTACAGTACAGTGCATAAGGCAAAAGCGTGTGACTTATTTTACCTTCACAGATGACAATGCATCCTGGTCCACGCCTAGAGATGGCACCCCACACATGCATCTTCACTGGGTGTTTTGGACTCGGCTTCATAGATATGCGACCTTTTTTCTGGAATGCAAAGGTGGCAAATCTCTCCAGCGAAACAGTAGACTCGTCAGTGAAGATGCAATCCTGGAAAGTTTCTCCACTGTCGATCCATGCCTGGGCCTGGACCATTCTCTTGATCTTGTTAATGTCCCTTATCATAGGGTACGCTTTGTAATGACAAGGAATAATTTTATAGGTACAGTACAGTTTCTTAATCAACACTTTAACCTCCTGTACTGTCCAGTACTAACCTCACACGTCCATATTTCCATCCAATTCTGCGTCTCATCTTCTTTATGCTGGTTTCGGATACAGTGAGATTGTGATTTTGCAGCAGAGTGTATTTGACCCTTAAGGCACTCTTCTCATCATTTTCTTCACTTATTTTGTCGACCAGAAGAGTTGTCTCCCTACAGTGTACAGAAAAACAACAATTCGGTAAGTTACAGTGCAGTAGGCCACAAGTACAGCACATCATTTACAGTAAACAATAATAGATGCAGCAATATAAACAATAATAGATAGATATACTATATTATATAGTAATATAAATAAACAGAAATAACCATAATGTTAGATAGATCTATACTACTGTGTATAGTTATATTTATATGCAGCAATATAAACAATAATAGATAGATATACTATATTATATAGTAATATAAATAAACAGAAATAACATAATGTTAGATATATATATATTCTATATAGTTATATTTATATGCAACAATATAAACAATAATAGATAGATATACTATATTATATAGTAATATAAATATACTTACGCGTTAGTTACCGTTGGTGTCCTCGTGCGTTGTTTGGTCTTTCCGTGTGCATGATAGCACACGGTGGTTGATGACACAACGAGGCCAGAAGCAGCTAACCAGCGTTGGATATCTGCAATTCATTGTCCGCTTGTGTACATATCCTTAATTCTCATGCTGAGATCCTTTGAAATCTTTTTAACAGGCATTACTGCATTGTGCCATCTGCTTCCATGGATCGACCCCGATTCTACGGACGCAGGAAGCCACTCGCCTCTGCCGTGCCTGTCACGCAGAAAAAGCAAAAGGCAGGAGCCATTTCCAAGCCAAGTCCAAAGCGGATGGCTAAGGCTAATAAAGAAAATCTTCTGCTGACCTCAAAGGCTAAGGGTTTCAATAAACGTAAGCCTTATTATGTCAAGAAGAAATTCGGTGATGTAAACTGAAGGCAAAACAAATAGCAGCCAACCCATCAAACCCGCAGGCCACTTCCTCGATTACGCTTCGACGACTCTGCCACTGCTCTCCCGGAAATCTACAGCCCATCTTCCCCACTACTCGTCCACGACGCTGCCGCTGCTCTCCCGGAAACCCACAGACCATCTTCTCCACTACTCTTCGACGACGCTGACGCTGGTCTCCCAGAAATCCACAGGTCAGTTTCTCCATTACGCTTAGACGACTCTGCCGCTTCTCTCCCGGAAATCTACAGGTCGCTTTCTACATCCCTCTTCGACGACGCTGCCGCTTCTCTCCCGGAAATCCACAGGTCACCTTCTCCATCCTTCTTCGACGATGCTGCCGCTTCTCTCCAGGGAACCCCCATCTCATCCTCCGTAGCACCCATCCACCCAGATGTCCACAGCACCCCATGCACAAGATCCAGCTCGTTAGACTGCATGCTGAATGGGTTAAGTGTCAATATCCCCGGGAACTCTACTATGCTGGTAAAGATAGATCTTCTTTTAGAGACCATGATAAATATGGATCAACGGATGGAGAAGATGGATCAACGGATGAAGAAGATAGAGACTGACATGGCAGGGATACATAATTTGCTCGGAGTTCATGCCCCTGTATCTCCTATGCCGGAGCAGGAGGGTGGCATGGATGGGATGTATGGGACCTTCGACCGCCTTCCATCACCAAGCGCACCCCCTCCACCAGAAGAATATGTGTACATGTATGCCGTTGATGACATGACAACCCCGTCAAGACCTCGCCAGGAGACAACACGGCGACCAAGACAGGAGGAAAGCATCCTCCCAGACAACCTACCCTCGCCTGCCACCATAAGCACACCCGCTCCAAGAAGAACACCCGCTCCAGGATCCAACCCACATACGCTTGCATCGATATTGTGCCCGGCATCATCCTGCTCGAGCTGCCCAATCCACTCAGGGTGAAGTATAGGGTGATGAGTGCTGGTTTACCACAGAAGTATGCCATGTTAATTTTCAAGCACCACGTGTCCTACTTGGTGTACTGCAGGTGGGCCAACAATGTAAACTACGAAGGAAATCACGAAAAAAGGGCGCTTCCTGAAAATTAAAGAAGGACTATTGTGGAGGAATTGCGGCGCTATTTTTCAATTACAGATCGTGTAATGAAAATCGTGAGAGACGCCATTAATTGCATTTTGCGTCATACAAGGCATCGGCCCTAGAAGGACAATCTGGTGGGGATCGAATTTGCGTGACTGTTCAAATGTTGTTTATTTTTTGACTTGTTGCTTGTTTTAACTTGTATTAATAAAGAAAAAAATTTACTAACACCATACAGTTGTTGCGGTACACTTTTTGCACTTACTCCACCAATAAAAGAAAATGTTGATTTGTTTTAAATTGTTCCATTGTCTCCTTTTATACTGTAACAAAATACAGTGTTTCTAGAACATACTGTACAGTACTGTCCAGTCATACTGTACTGTATACTGTAGGCATGTTCAGTACTATACATCACAAGAGTATTAAAACAATACATGCTGTACGGGTAGTAGAATACACATATGTACTGGAATACATGTAGAATAAATGCATACTTTTTATTTTTTGGGGTTATTATACAGTATATATATATAAAGTATTGTATACGGTCTGAAAACAACAGCATACTGTTTAAGGATTTCTATGAAGCTCTCAGTTACAGTATTCTATCCTAATCAATAGCAACGGCCACTAAACTGTTGACTCCGGTACGTGTTTTTTTTAAATCCGATTCAGCAATGTGCAGGCATCGCTACACAAAGCGATATTATCCATCGAAATCCCTCCATGTGCCGTTTTCCACATGAGATGACAAAGTTTTCTTTTCTGAGCAAAAACAAAAGTAAAAGTTTTTACTGTAATGGTCAGTCAGTCCCCTAAAGAAGTTCCCACAGTCAGTCCAACCAATAATTTTCTCAGGGGGCATCTCCTGTTCACATGCGCATGCGCCTACTGTCGATGTGATGACACGCATATACGTTTCAAGAAGGTTCCAATGCGCATGCGCCTAGCTTTCCACCATTTGTTCGGTATCTACTGTAGAAGCTGCTCAGCCAATGATATTGCTTACAGGAGAATCGCTTGACTGTGCATTGATATTTCAAAAACAGAATAAAATACGGCAACATTACTCACCATAGACTTTGCCAATCAGCTGGCGCCGAGCCACTGCCAGTCCCGTATTCTCGATCATACATGTAGTTGACAGGTGACAGCGGGACTACTACACCTGTAGTTGACAGCTGATGAGGCTGGAAATCGCTTTGGTACATGCAAGCTTGTTGGAATCTGTACGCGAAATCCGGCTCAGGCTGCAGGTATCCGGGTGGGGACAGACAGCAAGGGTTGCAGTTCACCAGGTTTTCACTGACGGTTGTACCGTTATTTGAAGCTGGCGCATTGCTTGCCAGCGACTGGCGTTTCTTAGTTGGTTTTAACATGACCTTTCGCCTTTTGAAGTCTCCATGATCAAAGGTACAGGAAAAATCTTGTGCTACACACCAATACCCTCCAATAACACCGGGATCAATACAAAAAAAACACGGATCGATATATAACTTTTTCCTTATTATACGCTTCCACACATGAGCATCTGGTGAAAATTTGTAAAAGTCATAGTTTTCGATAAAATACTGATAAATTTGACCAACTGTTGCCATCTTATCATCTGTTGCATTAACCGCGGCCCATATTAAATAAGCGTACTTTATATCGGGTTTTTGGTACACGGACTGCAGCGGTGCACTCATCTCGGGACTCTCAGGACAATAGAACACCAGACACTGCGCATTTAGTTTTTAATATGAAAAGCCTAAATTGATACATTATTGTAACTTCTTCGGTACCAAGGTTAATTTACAATAGACCACTGTGGTATTTTTTTAAACACCTGCAAGTCGACACATTACTGAAGCGCATGCGCATTACAATTCATGAATATCTGCCACCTGGCGGATACGCGAAGAATTGCAACCAATTAAATCCGAACCATTATCAATAAACACATCCATAAACACATCAACCGTGGGTGACGCCGGCATGAATGCAACATGAACGCGGCATGAACGCGGTGAAGTGCGTGGCATACAGAAAAATCCTCGAAAAAAATCGGAGATGTTGGAGAATAAAAAGGGCCGTGGCTGTATCATGCTGTTCGACCACGGTCAAAAACTGGGTCGGATATATCCCGTTACGCCCGTCGAGAAGCTAGCTCGGGTGAATATCGTGACAGCGAAAGGGCAGCCGGCCGAGTTACCGTTTGATTTCGGTGACTCGTCCCTGTCAGAAGCGTGAAAGAAACGGCAAAAAGCCAAGCTGGAGGAATGACGGGAAGTGTCCTCCATCAGCAAAATGAATGTGGGCTGCAGCCAGAGCGCCCTGCACACGATCCATTCTGGGAGCGTTCCAGACGCATTGCTCCCTGAAATGTGGAGGACGTGAGGGACGTCCTGAAAGAGACGGAGACGGCGGGCATTGTGACCGAATCCCGTAGTCCCTACGCCTCTCCGATCGTAGTGGTGAGCAAAAAGAATGGGTCCATTCGCCTGTGCATGGACTACCGGACCCTGAACAATGACACCATCCCCGATCAATACACCCTGCCGAGAAAAGAAGCACTCCTCAATGCGCTGTCGGGAAACCAATGGTTCAGCGTGCCCATGGGCTCTGAAGACCAGGAGAAGACGGTGTATGTCTCCCCCCTGGGCTTCTATCAGTTCACCCGAATGCCTCAAGGCATTTGCGGTGCCCTGGCAACCTTCCAGCGGTTGGTGGAGAAGACCATTGGAGACATGAATCCCCAAGAATGCTTAGTCTATCTGGACGATATCATCGTCTTCGGTAAGACTCTGGAGTAACACGAGGGACGTCTAATGAAAGAAGGGCTGAAGTTGTCGCTGGACAAATGCCGGTTCGGCCGCACCTCAGTGACCTATGTGGGACATAGTGTCCATCGACGGAATAGCCACTGACCCCGCTAAGGTCGAAGCCGTGGTGAACTGGCCAAGACCAGGAGAACATAATGGAGCTAAGCTCCTTCTTAGGATTTTGCGGGTACTATCGCCGCTTCGTGGAGGGATACTCCAGTAAAGCCAAGGTCCTCAACAACCTCCTGAGGATATACCCAGAAGAATCTCACCCAAAGGGCATTCCCGCCCGGCTTCCCTTCGGAGACAAGTGGATGTCCGAATGCGAGAAAGCATTCATTAACCTCAAGAAAAGCCTTACCCAAGCACCCACCCCGACCCCGAGCTGCCGTATTAAATGTGGATGCAAAACAGAAAAATACATATAACCGGCGCCTATATTAATATAAAACCCATAAATCACCAGTGGTGAACTCTGACCAAACAAAAGTCCAGTCCTTGATATCCAATCCGTATCTGGGGTAGGTCTTGAATGAAGTCTCACAGCACATACAAACAAACACTAAGAGCAATCATAGTGTAGCACTAACAAACAGCACTACGCACCAACCAAAAACACCTATACACTAAACACCAACAAAGAATAACTAAATAACTGTTTAACTTTAATAGTAAAAGTTATGTTAAAATAATTATTACTTAACATACAAACAATTGCCTACAGGACAAAAGAACATTGGCTGCAGAAGTCCCATCCGGTAGGAGTAAAATTGAAATCCCACTCACGACAGGGCAGATGTAAAACTGCTTGTCAGCAATTTCTCTTCTCCTCTCTCCGTTCAAGACCTCTGAGGAGACTCCACACAATCCTTCCGGAGCTCAGATACTGCTGTGACGGTCACCGCTGCTCCGATCACAGACCTGCTGGTCACGTGGCAGTCAGGTGATGTCACTATTAAGCGCACCAGCGCCGAAAGTCTTTGCAGCTATTGATACTCCCAGCACATAGCCGGATGAATTCCCCTGGCCAAACTTTTGCTCAATATGGGGATTTGAATATACAATAGCAGTACCAATGCTCACATTAGTCAAACTACCACCCAACGCATTTCGTAACACTAATCACTTTGTCGGGGGCCTGACCCTGATGAAGTGATTAGCGTCACGAAACGCGTAGGGTGGTAGTTTGACTAATGTGAGCATTAGTACTGCTATTGTATATTCTAATCCCCATACTGAGCAAAAGTTTGGCCAGGGGAGTTCTTCCGGCTATGTGCCGGGAGTATCGATAGCTGCTAAGACTTTCGGCGGTTAGTGGCTCCTCCTTCCCAGGTTTTAAGCCCGCCCCTCCCCACTTCTGAAGTTAGTAGGTCCTTTCATTCTACTGGATACAGATCCAATGTGGTCTTTCTCCCTCCTAATAGAAGTAAATGAGAATTTGAATCCTAATAGAGGTATATTAGTATTTTATCTGGTAGTGTTAGGACTTGCGAACAGGTGTCTAACTTGTCGTGGCTCGCAAGCTTACAATGCTTTGGCCAAAGGGTTACACTAAATGACTCTTTTTCAAGAGAATATATAAGTATTTTACTGTGTATGTTTGTCACGTTGGATGTAGTGTTGGGCTTCTCTGTCGTCTATTGTATACATATGCCACGCTCAATAGGTCACCTTTTTGACACTTATATACATATATATTTTGTGGGGGTTCAGGGGTTCCTAAAAAGAGCTTGCAGGGGTTTTGTGTGTTTTGAATGTGTAAGGCTGACAGAGATATATATATATGTGTAAGTTTTATTATATTCACACCAGGGAATTTGTGCACCCAGTTTACCTCTATAGTAAAGGTAAATATGATACTGGCTTTAGCCAGATTTTAATTGCACTACCCACATAAGCTCATGCTTTATTTAACCCCTTCAGGGCTTTTACAATTTTTTCACCAGTCCATGGGACAACTATTATATATATATATATGCAAATATAACTGTATGCTCATCTGCATGTCTTAGGCAGGTCTGCAACCCCGCCTTTCCCCATTATCACCCAGTATACAGCACTTCCACTGCAGCAAGGGATTCTGGGAAATGACATGCAAATGAGCACACAGTGTCACTTTTTGCCTCAATAACCATTTTTAACATGGTTCCCTATAGGCTTAAGCTTGCTGCATGGTCACAGCTTTGAGCACAGCCAGGGTTAAGGTGCATACCCAGAAAACCACCCACAGACAGCCGTTTCGACATTTTTTTTTTTTTTTTTTTTTAATGTTTATTCACATTCACATATTTACAAACAGTAAATAAGAAAACTTTTCAATCAATAATAACTATACAAGCAAAATTATATAATTATTCTTTCATAATTCTCCAATACAAAAAATAATCTCAGATACTTCACGAAAAAACTTCTAATTCCAACAAAAAACCACCCCCTACTTTACAAAAATCCCTACATTATATAATTCTATTTACATTCCTTCCATTTCGTTTATATTTCTATTTTTTCTTTTACTTTTCTATACCCCACTAGACACATCAGAAAAAAAACACCATTATTCCATCAATTATCATATATTCTTTTCAATTCCAAAAACCAACCATTTACATTTCTATTTTATTCCCTATCTCCTCCCCTTTACCAACACTATACATTCCTTACAGTGCATAGGATACAACAATACGTAACCCTAACTTACTTCCCCAATCCTATACTAGGCTTTTCGCACTTCCTTCACACTTTTTATCACCATTCTCTAAAGCATATCATACCAAATATCTTTTATTTTCTTTATCTTTATCTTATGGCACTCCCCTTTCTGCTATTTCTTTTTTTAGCTCTTCCTCCATCCTTTATAAGTGCAAATAAGAAACTTTCCAACAAATAATAAATCACTGTTAATTCACACAAAAATACATTCTAATCCTAACAACAAAATCAAGAAAACTCCCAAAACATTTCAAATCCCAAATCATCTAGTAAATACAAAACTTTGTTTACCCACAAAATTTCAGAATTCGTTCAAAATTGATCTACAGTAACCTCATCTCAAAAACATTACAATACATTATACTCTTTCTAACTCCATTCTCTACACACTAAATCTCTTTGTTATCTTTTCCAAAACATTTATTCCACTAATCTTCTTTCAACTTTCCCTGTCTGAACCTCAACTAGCTTAAATTCTCTTTCCTTTTCTCACCACTCTTCCTAAGCTCTACAAACTTCTTTATTTTCCCCCTCTCTTCTTCTTCTATCCTTTTAAAATATGCTGCCTACACCTCTCTTGCTAATCTCATCATCCACTCATTACCATCATCCTCCACTAACCTTTCCTTTTCTCCCACCTCTTGCTTTCTCTGCTCTTCTACCTTACTTTCCCTTTTGACACTTTCTTTCTCTCTGTGCTTCCTTCTCTCTTTCCCTTCTTTTTGTTCTCTCCTTATTTCTTCTTCTGCAGGTTCCTTTGTGACTCTTTCACTCTCTACTACCTCCTGCTCAGCATTCTTACTCTTGTTACATCTTTCCCCAACTACGACCCCTATTCCACTTCTCAATACAGTCTCTCTATCTGTTTTAACACAATTTTCCTCCTCCTCCCCCATGCTGTCCCCCTTTCCTTCATCCTTATCTTCTTCTCCGTCACTAACTTGTCTTCCATTGCCCTCATCTTTTCCCTTCTCACTTGTCACTAACCAACCCTCCCCCAAATTTTCTTCATTTTCCGTCTGTGTCCACAACTCAGCTCTCTCAGGGCATTTCCTCGCCAAATGTCCATACTCCCCGCATAAGTTACATCTTTTCCGGTCTGTACATTTAACTGCAACATGTCCCTTCTTGCCACAGTTGTGGCATATCAAACCATAAGGCTGTCCGGGGTAACTCAGAACAGCCCTATCTCTGCCGATGCAAAAGTTCGCCGGGGGGTGCATGTCAGATGTCAGGTGACACTGTGTGCTCATTTGCATGTCATTTCCCAGAATACCTTGCTGCAGTGAAAGTGCTGTATGCTGGGTGATAATGGGGAAAGGCGGGGTTGCAGACCTGCCTAAGACCTGCAGATGAGCATACAGTTATATTTGCATATTTGCTTTCCTGTGGAGGGTTTTTGTCACTTTTTTTACTCACCATAACTTAACTCAGTATTATGGTTGATATATATATATATATATATTTATATATATATGTATATATATATATATATATATATATATATATATATTTATAGTGTAGGTGCCTGCATTAACGGGTATGCCTTGACGTGGCATGCAGGCTTACAAATGCTTTGGCCAAAGGCTTTAACAAAATACCCTTTTTCATGAGATTATTGTTTTATCTTAGCCTAATTAGTAGGAGCGGAGGAATCGTTCTGGTTGCCAGGCAGGTAATAGCAGCATTGGTAGTTCCTTCCCAGGTACAAAATGACACCCAGCGAAAGATTAAATAGTTTATGTTTATATAATCTTGCCAGTACATGCAATGATGTACAGAACAGAACTTTAAAACACACTGAATATCTGTCACAAAGATAGATCTTTGTAAATTCATCATCTACATTGTTGGTACATTATGCAAAGAAGAATGTCATCCATACTGGTCCCTTGTTTCATGGGAAGGGTAAAAAAAAAAGGAAAATAAATGGAAAAAACTAGGTATAGTAGTGTAATGCCTTTTATTAGATCCAAAAATCATTTACAGCAGGAGTTCTCAACTCCAGTCCTCAAGACCCCCCAACAGGTCAGGTTGTAAGGATACCCCTTCTTCAGCACAAGTGGCTCAATCAGTCCCTGCTTCAGCACAGGTGACTCAATCAGAAGCTCAGTCTTTGACTGAGCCTCTGATTGAGCCACATATGCTGAAGCTGGGATATCCTGAAAACCTGACCTGTTAGGGGGTCTTGGGGATTGGAGTTGAGCGCCCTTGGTTTAGAGTTGATCCATAAAAAGCATTGATTTTACCCAATTCCTTCGCAAGTTCGTCCTTTGTCTTTGAAGTTTTTCCTTCAACCAGATGCACATGATCTAGAAACTGTGCGAATAATAGTATGTAGGACTTTCAATGCATTGAGTACTAGTTATGGAGAGCAGAGGGGGTAGCTCTACGGGTCCCCTGCACTGATATACATACTGCACACCCAAGAAACATATTCATTACAACAGTGACAATTTATCATCATCGAACTGTCAAACAGTTGCAAAAGAGATGGCATGAGAATGGATCGTTAATCATGGAGGACATCATCCAGCATTGAAAAATGAAATTAACATTCATAATTCACAATGATGAAATTAACTGGCAATGTGTTATCAAATGTATTGCACAATGTATAGAAAATGTGTTTACAGCTGATATCTAGTAGCTACAGATGCACTACAAAAAAAAAGTATTTCTTATATAAAACTAGTTTTCTATGTTACATTTGTTTTCAGGGTATTGCTGTATGCATGAAGAAGCCTGTGATACATCAAAGTATGATGATGTAGGTCTCTTACACAGCATTGTGTGAATCTAATATTGCACAGGCACCAATAATAAATGGTAGTCCACCTATTTCAATCATCAGGTATTTGTTGCAGTTGGCAGAGTGTGGAATCATGGGGATTTGTGATGTCATTTTTTCATTCTGGAAGAATCATTGAGACTCCACACGACCACATACAGAAAATCTGTCTTAGGATCTATGGGCAGCACATATAGCCTACCCTTGTACCTTTCCTTTCTCCTGTAACACATCCCTTCCCATTTGTGAGGTGACAAAATATTTTTATTTTGATTTTGGCCATTAATTAATAACTGTTAAAACTAGGTCCATTCGCTGGGGTTACAGTAAGTGATGAATTCTCAGATAGTTTCATAACAAGCTCTTCGTTCTGAAGAAGCTCTGCGTTTCCTGAAAACATACAAATGGCCTTCACCAAGGGACCTTTTATAACTTCTTTCTTAATCCTCATATCCTCATCTTTTATTCCCTAATTCTTCATTCCTAATTATTCCAGGACGCTGGATCATACACACACTACCTTTTAGTGTACAAGAATATTCTAGCGTTTATCGGACAATTTATTGTGGCATATCCCTCTATCAGAGGATTGACAATGCATAGCTAAAATGTGCATTTAGATATGGACATGGTAGGCTTAGGCCAGAGAACAGTGGTTATTACTATATATAAAGAGGAGCAGGAGGTCATCATTAAGGCTAAGTGAGAAATAAGGAGAGGAAATAGAATTCTCATTGGGAAGCTCCTCTAATAATAACAACCTCCATCCTCTGTCTACCCTTTGGATTACTGGGTTTACAGGTTGATGACATATACTGTATGCATTATTGAACCCATTATTTGGGAACTTTGTAATTTAGTGGAGAGAGGGATCTTCAGAGGTTGCAGGTTGCCCTCTCGTAGATTATTGGCAAAGGTGGTACCATACAGTAGCTGCAAGGCAGGGAGATGTCTCCTTATGGAATGCTGGGTTTGGTATTTGGAGATGCAGCCAAACCGGTATGGCTGGTGTTCTAAGAATCAACAACAAATATAATTAATAAGAGGCAAGGGCCATTTTTACTCGCAACTGTGTCTTGTGTTTGTGTGTAGGTGTGAGAGAGTAGAGTGTCTTTGGTGTCATGCCAGCAAAAAAAATGATTATTGCTTTACTATTATGGGTATTGTTACATGTTAGAGACACAACAAGCAGGATTGGTTTATACTGGTTATGGGATAGACAGCTGCATTATACATGAGTACCAAACTGTTTCCCATCATTGGGGCAGATTGAAGCTGTTCTGTGTTCTTGTTTACCTTCCTTTCAAAGCTGTATAGCCCTGTTACCCTTTAGAGATAGGGGATTTAAAGCCGAGGCCTGGCTTACTTTGCCCCAGTGACCCAGCGCCATTTGGTAGCCTTTGCTTTATCCAGTTAATTCTCAACACAAGCTGACAGTAACATGATGGCTCTGGTTGTTTTGTCAACGTCAAAGGAGCCTTTCAGGAAATCTTTAAATCCCTTGCTGTTTAGGTCCTGTCTTAAAGAATGATCCCATAGCCTGCTGAGCTTTTCACAAACTAACTCAGCATGCATAGTGGAAAGGCAGATGATAAATACTTTTTTGACATATGCATACAAATATCTGTGCAGAATGCACTTTTCCTGTTTTTGAGGAAGTGCTGTTTTCAGTGTATGCCCTATTTTAGAATATGTAACCATACCGCCTGTTAATGTGGAAAAAATAAATATGTTTTAAGTCGTGTCAGTCAAAGGGCCAACAGTTCTTTGTTTATACACTATATTTTTTCCTAAACAATGTTCACCTTGAAAAAATGTATAAGGGGATACATTCCACTCACATGTATAGTGCTATCAGTCAGCACATAGAAAAAACTTTGTATATCACACAACATCAAGAGATATCTCCTCTCTTACTGCCACTGTCCTCCGGGATAGGGTCTCCTCGCGCTGCAGTGTTCCACACACACACATGCTCTCGCCTTCACTTCCTGGTTTTGCCGAATGGCACTCCACTCTTGTGGAGATGGATGCAGAAGAGAAGAAAGAAGAGAAGGACGAAATAACTACTCACCGGAGACTGATCTTTAATCAGCGGACAGATCCGTTGCTTTTGGTCATGTTGAGGATCCATCAACCTTCACCCGGGACACCATCTGATTGAATCTATTTGACCGGATTTTCCTTTTTTTTGTTTATTTTTGTGCAATCGGGCAAGGATTATTTCTATGGTTTTTGTGTTTTTATTGGCCATCAGGCAAGGAAAGTTTATTGGTTTTATTTTTATGGTTGGACTTTGGCCCTGGATGGGTCTGCCGGTGCTCTTAAGGATGAAGAGGATGACCTTCATATCCGCAGAGGTAGGTAATAATTGTATTTATTTAGAGTGTACATTAATTGCTAATATGCCTATATAGGCCCCCGTTGAGAGCTTAGGTAGCCACAGTGACAATCAATGGATTTAATTGCTTTTTTATGATGTTATTATTTATTGTAATGTATATTTGATTGAATGTCTTTTGGTATGCTTTCAAACCTTGCATTGAACAGGGGAGCCTGGTACACCACCCTCACCGCAAGAGTGGTCTCCTATTGGTTCCTAGTCCCTAGCCCCCGCAACTCTGGAATCTCACCCTGTCTCTTGTACAAGGCCAGGAGGGTTTTTAGTATTCAGCCAGCCTGGTCTGATCTGCTCCTATCTGGAACTGTATATCTTCCCCCATTGATGAAGACTGGTAATACAATCTACCCCCTAATGGTGAGGCAGAAAAAGGTCCCTAGCCCATGGCTAGTGCACATACTCTAGCCCATGGCAGCACAACTAAGACTCACATAATTTGGAGAACCCCACATCTTTATACAGGAGGAGGGGTCAAGCTATTATGTCCTAGTAACTGGGCAGAATCAAATGTAGCAAGGCCTTCATCCTGTCATGTGGTCCCAGTGTGATGGTGAAGGGGTTAACCAGGCTCACTAATAAAGGTTAAGCCCAATTGGTTACCCCTGATCTGTGTGTTGAGGTCCTAGCTCTTGGACCCACATGTCAGAAATGTATTACTGTGACTGTGTGCAAATTATGCGACATTAAAGATTTATTTGTGATTTGCCTGTCCTGGGGTGCTGGGGCTGGGAGATTTCTAGGCTGTACGTTTCAGGGTGGGTTTGCCGGAGAAAGTCTTTACAGAATGTGACTATGTATCGGGGTTCCGGAGTTCTGGGATACCCCAAAAGTTGGATCCGGGAATCAAGTGAGATTCTTGGATACAGCCAAGCACATTGCTCCGGGCAAACTCTGACTCTGAAAACATTCTTACGACTCACCGCCAGGATTCCTGCTGCAGCATCATCCAGACAAGGTAAACGGGCATGAAGGGATTAATGTATACCTGAAATCATACAGGGGGTTCCTAGTATAAAAAGGGGTCCCTAGTACAAGGAGGGGTGCCTAGGTACATGCCCAGGTACACTGAACCTGGTATAGGGGTTCATGGGGTGCTCCAGCAATGTGATAAAGCTGAGAGTGATTTATTGTGTGGAAAAAGTTTTAAAAGTTAATTCTAAAGTGTGCCAAGAATGAGACTAGTGATTGTAGGCAGTATATACCCTTACTCCATTCCTGACCACAGAATAGGTACTTACACATTTTATCACACAAGATACAGGACACAGTATATTTTATTAAAGAGTTATGTATAATAGGGATATGTACTGATAACTGTAAATGAACTGTAGGATTTCCAAGTCATGAATTTTGAGGTACCAGATGGCTACCAAGCTTGATGACTATGGGTCTGTTCGGAGTCCGGACTTGAACGCCTCAGGGATGCCAAGGTGATAGAACAGGAGGGGTACTGCAGTTCTGCTTGAGTACCCGCATCGTGGGCTAACACAGGGCTATCTAGCCACCATTTTCCAGAGCACAGACTCTGTGGAGCCTGGACAGCGGGTGGGCTCCCTATGCAAAGAGGCAGAGGTGCCAGGTTGGCGCATGCCCCTTTGCAGAATGAGAAAAGGTGCCCACCCGGCTTTACAATACCGGCAAATTGGTGATTGGCTGGCAGGAGAATTCCTACACTCTGATAGGCTGTAGAGGTTTGTGAATAGGACACTGAAACCCATAAAGAGCCTTGCAGCCAATCAGAAGCACAGATTCCAAGCGCCAAACCAACAGCGGCAAATTCAAAGATGTTCTGTGCTGAATAGACGCGAGCCAGCTTGAAAGATTTTGATTCAAGAATTATTCTGTCCCACTTCTGAAGAACGTAGCGGTCGCAGCTGGCATTGCATGAATGCCGAAATCAGTTCCAGGACTTCCGTGAGTACCTCCAAGTCATTGGAAAGGGCTCCTACAGAGGTCATTTTTTTGTGAATTTCATTTATAGGATAGTTTTATTCGTTAGCCCCGTTCCCAGTAAGTGTGTTAACCCTGTAAATTGTGTTACATTGTGTGTATGTCTTTTCCTGAAATAAATTACAATTTATTTTACCTCCTTGCTTTGCTCAATTAATGATCCCGGTATAGAAAGGTGTTGATAAACCTGGTCTCCCGCCCAGACTTGTGCCTGTAAGTTGCTACAATACTGAGACATGGGGGGATGTGATCTCACCAGCTTGTGACTTATTAACCCTAGCACTGACCTTCATGACGTCACGGCTAATCCCTGGCGCTACTTGCCGGTGAGGAGGACACACCCCCTTTCCTCCTGCAACCGAAGACTCGCCGCCTACTAATGGTGCAGCTGAGTTCTCACCGGCCGAGGTCAGGGCAGTGCTCCACCCCCAACAACCCGAGAGCTACGCCAGGTTATAGCCAAGGTAGCCCCATAAACACTTGACTAGATCCTCCTTAGGGGGTGGGGTTAACGAGTGAAGCTCGTCCTCCCCTCTCCTCCTCTATTGGAATATACATACTATGGGCAGTGTAGACAATGTCCCAATGTATGTCACTAACGTACTGCAGGTCCCCTTAATGCATATGAAAAAGACACTCATAACACAATCACAAACTTGCACATTAAACTTATAGTAGAGCTGATTTATCTATCATTGCTGCAAGTCTTTAAGTTTTATTATATATCTATCAACCCTGAATAGATAACGTGTAAAATCATCACATAACCAGCTCCAACTCTCAACATAGTCCACACACAAAATGAAAACCAATACATAAAGTTAATTCCAAAATAAAATAACTTCATGTGTTACTATTGTTAGTGTCCATACATTTCCTCCTGTTGTCAAAAGATATTCAACTACTGTAGGTGCAGGGCATCAGTATATATACTGTATATATATATATATATATATATATATATATATATATATATATATATATATATATATATATATATATATATTTGCTTATATACTAATCTCCAATGGGAGAATAATCCTCAGAACATATGTCTCAATCTGAATCTATTCAGTCATATACTCCAAGGATTATATTAAATTGAAGAGCTGTGCATGTTACAAGGGGGGGAGGGAGGGAAGGGAAAGGGGGAGAAGAGGGGGAGGGGGGGGAAGGGAGGGAGAGGGAGAAGAAAAGGAGGTAAGGAAAAGTAGATAAGGATATCAGGGAAAGGAATCGAAGAATCCAATAAGGAATTTCTCCAAAATCCATTGTATAAATAAATCAATATTAAAGAATGAGTCTCCTAAAGGGATCATCAATAACTCAATTCAAAAAGTGACTAAGATTCCACTCAATGTTCAGACCGCAGGGAAAGCGGGTCCTTAACATAAAGATCCAATATGCCTCCCTGCGGTCCAAAAAATTGAGTTTATCCCCTCCTCGTTCCTTAAATTGTATTTTTTCAATGCCCCTCACTTTCAGATTACTTACACCACCCTGTCTGCATTCGGTAAAATGTTTAGACACGGGGTGTGTACAGTCATGTTTTTTAATCAATCTTAAATGTGCCAATATCCGTGTCTTTAGGGCCCTGGTTGTTCGACCAACATAATTCAACCCACAACCGCATGTTAGTAAATACACCACATAGTGTGTATTACAATTTATATATGATTTGATGGGGAATGTCTTGGTCGAATTAGTGAACCCAAGTGACTTAGAACGGCGCTGAACAACAGTGATAGTGAAAAATATAGTGAAAAAAAAAATATATATAGTGGATTGTAAGGTGAAACGGAAATGATTCTCAACCTTCACAGGGAATGTGTACAGATTCCCTTATAGACAATATGGTATCCAGGGTAGGAAGGGAGCGATGGTTTCAGGAACACCCCAAAAGAAAAGATAAAAAATGATGGTGCAGCAAGTTTACACAATATTGGTGCAGGTAAGTCTTGGCTCTATTGAATTGCCTACTTACAACAGGTAAGGGATAAAACAGAAATCACAGGGAACAGGATTGGTGATGGTTCAGGAAGACTCCCTCTCAAGTTGATGTTCATGGAAGACAAGGAGAGACCATAGTGTAGACCAAAAGTGGCAAGTTTATAGGTTAAAAACGTATATGAAATGTACTTACAATATGTACATAAGTAATATTCACATAAGGGTTTACTTGGGGCAGTAAAGGTGCCGGACCAGATGGTATGCTTGCGGCTTCACTTTAAAGT
Organism: Ascaphus truei; assembly: GCF_040206685.1. NCBI lineage: Eukaryota > Metazoa > Chordata > Amphibia > Anura > Ascaphidae > Ascaphus > Ascaphus truei. Next base: position 539,670,125 of record NC_134483.1, read on the forward strand.
TACCCCCGTCGGATCGCGGTGGATGGCGTCTGACGTCACGTCCGGTCAGGGACTGACGACTTCCGGTTGAGCGAACCAGGAAGCGGGCAGCAAGACGGCACGGCAAATTCGGCGCCTTCAATTCTGGAGCAGCTGTACAGGTGTTGAAGGCTCTATGCGTTTCGTTGTGCTAATGACAACTTCCTCAGGAGCAGACTTGCTGCCCGCTTCCTATTTCGCTCAACCGGAAGTCGTCAGTCCCTGACCGGACGTGACGTCAGACGCCATCCACCGCGACCCGACGGGTTAACTTTGAAGTGAAGCCGCAAGCATACCATCTGGTCCGGCACCTCTACTGCCTCAAGTAAACCCTTATGTGAATATTACTTATGTACATATTGTAAGTACATTTCATATACGTTTTTAACCTATAAACTTGCCACTTTTGGTCTACACTATGGTCTCTCCTTGTCTTCCATGAACATCAACTTGAGTGGGAGTCTTCCTGAACCATCACCAATCCTGTTCCCTGTCATTGCTGTTTTATCACTTACCTGTTGTAAGTAGGCAATTCAATAGAGCCAAGACTTACCTGCACCATTATTGTGTAAACTTGCTGCACCATCATTTTTTATCTTTTATTTTGGGGTGTTCCTGAAACCATCGCTCCCTTCCTACCCTGGATACCATATTGGTCGATTAGTGCCCGAAAAACAAGAATATGGTACCATCACAGAACAGATCTTGCACCCCCCACATCGAAAAGAACCCTTAGTGCTAAATATTCTATTCGTAGCCAAAGGGGTTGTAATGATGCTAGGGGAAATTGCTGTTGCTAGGGTATTGGCCCTTCTGTAGACAAAGCGAGGACCCATCTCTACAAACCCTTCCAGACTGTGATCCATACGCAACAAATTCCAGTGCTGTCGTACAATTTGTTGAATTTTATGACTATGCTTATTGAATTGAGAAATAAACATTGGTTCAATTTCCATGTCCTTGGTCGTGTTTCCCTGCTCCTGAATACACTCTCTGTAATTATGAGATGGTTTCAATTTATTTTTTTGCCTTCATTTTTTGTTGATATCATTACAATTCTGTTTTTTCAATAAAGATTGTCTATCCATTGAGGATACTTCTTCAAAGGCCTTATTTAACATTTGTAATTTGTAACCCCTCTGTAAGAGGCGCTGGGTCATTCCTTAGAACGTAGGACGAAATCGCTCCATGTTGAGCAATTCCTCCTTAGTCTGAAGAATTGACCCTTAGGGATGCCCTTAATAACTGACCATGGATGACAGCTGTCAGCTTTAAGTATAGTGTTTCTAGAATTCTCTTTTCTAAAGACATCTATAGGGATATCCCTATTTAAATCAAAATATAGTACAAGATCCAGGTAGTGTATATGGTGATAGTGAATGTTAAATGTGAATTTTAAGTTATATATATTGTGATTAATATAGTCAAGAAAAGCATAAAGTGTTTCACGATCCCCATCCCAAATCATAATCAAATCATCAATAAAACGCTTGTAGAACGTGATGTGTTTTCTGAAAGGGTTCGGGCCACCAAAAATAAACATTGACTCCCACCACCCCATAAATAAATTCTCATAAGAAGGTGCAAAACTCGTGCCCATAGCAGTGCCTTGTAATTGTAAGTAAAATTTGTGATCAAATAAAAATAATTGTGAGTGAGAAGAAATCTAATTGCCTCTAGAATAAAAGTGGTATTAAATATATTACTACCTGGACCTTGTAGGAAATATCTGACTGCCGTCAACCCATGGTCATATTTAATGATTGAATACAAGGAGGTCACATCTAGGGTAACCCAGATAAATTGTGACCCCCATTTGAAATCTTTGTTGAATGATAAGATCCCCTGAGTCTAGAAAAAACGATGGGAGATCTCTCACATAGGGCTGTAAGTACCTATCGATGTATTTGGATAGACCATCTCCCAAAGATCCAATAGACACCATGATTGGTCTCCCCGGAGTGTCGACCAATGTCTTATGGATCTTCGGGAGATGGTAAAAGGCAGTGAACACAGGACATGGATTAATCAAAAATGTAATCTCTTTACAGTTCAAAACATTGGTGATTTTGCCCAACTCAATCAAGTCTAGAAAGGCTCCACGAAAGGTGTCCGTGGGGTCACCCGGTAGTTCAGAGTAGGTAGTGGCATCCCCAAGTTGGCGATATGCCTCCTTAAGGTAGCTTTCCCAACTCTGGACCACCACCGCTCCCCCTTTGTCTGCATTTTTAATAACTAAACATGGGTTATTCTGCAGTGTTTTAATAGCTTATCTTTCACCAACACTAAGGTTATCCCCATAGGGATAGTTAAATGAAAACCCCTCCGCCAACAGCCGTAAATCTCTGATGACTAAATTTTCAAAGGTAGATAAGAAATGGCTCTTGGTGTATTGGGGGTAGAAGATGGATTTCCCCCTCAGGTCAGACTGCCAGACACTAAAATCTGGTATAGTTTGTGAGTCATCCTCATGCTCACCCAAAAGATCATTGAGATCATTTAGATCCTGCAACTCGCATGCCTCCCTGAAGTGGGAAATTCCCTCCTCCATCCTCAATCGGTCAGGGGTCTCCCCAGATGGGCAAATCTCAGTGTAATGATTTTCTTCATCCTCAGGCATCATGAGGGTAGGTTCCATGGTTTCCTCCCCTCCATCTGTTCTCTGGATTTTTTTCTGAAAAAAAGACTTAAGGGTTAATTTGCGCACAAATTTTTGGACATCAATAGCTGTATTAAATAAGTCCAAGTCCATGGTCGGCGCAAATTTAAGCCCTTTACTTAGTAATGAAAGTTCTGAATTAGAAATTTCTTGTCCAGAGATGTTAATGACAGATGAGACATCCCCTAGGTTTGTGTTTTTCTCTTCTGGGGAAACCTGTCGCCCTCTTTACTTCTTTCCTGTCCTGGTTCCTTTTGATTTTTCTGAAAGAGGGGAAAGATTTTTTGTTGTTGTTTACCATATCTTTGGTTCTTAGAAGAGGAAGAGGTTTCTTGGGAAGATCTATATCCGTCTGTGTGGCTCTGTCTATAGCCCAAGGTAGAAGATTGGGCCTGGTACCCCGGTTGGTCTGTCTGAGAAAAGGATACAGAATGAGAAGAATTAGTATGAGATATCTGAGTCCCCACTCTGTTGTTCACTGCTCCGTGTTTTAAGTATGGACTTGCGAGGTGTAGATCTAAATTTATTATCTCTCCCGGGGCTTTTCTGTGGGCCTTGGTTGGTACACTCTCTAATAGGGATGAGTCGCTGCCAACTGCAAACCTGCTTCTTCTCGTAGTCGGCACGGTCCCTATCATATTTGTTTTGTTTTTTGGCCATAATCTCTTTCTCGATATTTTCAATCGTGGTGAGGAGTATTTTATCAAAGCTCTTTAATCCCTCCATTTCCCGAAACTGTTCTAATTGTGTTTCTAACTCTTTTACTTGTACTTGTAGGGTTTTTCTTTCTTTCACCTTCTGCTCCACAATTAGTTCCATTAATTTGAACGAGCAGTGGTCTAATATAGCAATCCAATGCTGTTCAAAGGTGGGATCCTCAAACTCAAAAGTAGATACTTTTTTGATTCAAAGACCTCTCGGAATTCTTTTATTTTGTATATAGTTTTCTAATGATATCAGTTGCCACCATGCTCTTGTATTTTGAATAAGTAGCTCTTCTAATCTTTGAAAATAAATTTTTAGATCAGAAATGTCTTTGGATTCAGAATCAAAGAGGTGTTCAAAAACTTGCAAAGCCCTTTTCTTTCTTGATGAATCAGCAAAACAATTAAAGGTGAATAAAGATTCTTCATCCTGCACAATATCTTCTGTGTCTGACATAATCCCAATTTAAAAAGGATTCGACAACCGTCTCAAAGTAGAAATATAACGGTTAACTGAAAAATGTCTTTAAGAAAAAACACACCTGTTCCCTTAATGGCAATCTTGATAGTCAATAGCGTTCCTTTTCCATGAGCTAACCCACAATGGGTAAACAAACAATTCAGTATAGAAAAGTAGTGGGTGCTCCAACAGTTCAGGAATAACATATATTTTTAACGGAACACATAAGTCTCAAATATGGAGTGGGTAGACTACTGGGTGAGAATAATGTACCACTGAAAGCATAAATGTCCTGAAGGCAACAGAACTCAATTTGTTTGACCGCAGGGAGGCATATTCGATCTTTATGTTAAGGACCCGCTTTCCCTGCGTTCTTAACATTGAGTGGAATCTTAGTCACTTTTTGAATTGAGTTATTGATGATCCCTTTAGGAGACTCATTCTTTAATATTGATTTATTTATAAAATGGATTTTGGAGAAATTCCTTATTGGATTCTTCGATTCCTTTCCCTGATATCCTTATCTACCTTTCCTTAACCCCTTTTCTTCTCCCTCTCCCTCCCTTCCCTCCCTTTCCCTTTCCCCCCCTTCTCCCCCACCCCCCATTCCCCCCCCCATGCCCCTCCTCTCCCCCTTTCCCCTCCCTCCTCCCCCCCCCTTGTAACATGCAAAGCTCTTCAATTTTATATAATCCTTGGAGTATATGACTGAATAGATTCAGATTGAGACATATGTTCTGAGGATTATTCTCCCATTGGAGATTAGTATATAAGCAAAAAAAAAAATATGTATATATACTGATGCCCTGCACCTAGTTGAATATCTTTTGACAACAAGAGGAAATGTATGGACACTAACAATAGTAACACATGAAGTTATTTTATTTTGGAATTAACTTTATGTATTGGTTTTAATTTTGTGTGTGGACTATGTTGAGAGTTGGAGCTGGTTATGTGATGATTTTACACGTTATCTATTCAGGGTTGATAGATATATAATAAAACTTAAAGACTTGCAGCAATGATAGATAAATCAGCTCTACTCTCATTTTAAGTTTAATGTGCAAGTTTGTGATTGTGTTATGAGTGTCTTTTTCATATGCATTAAGGGGACCTGCCGTACGTTAGTGACATATATTGGGACATTATCTACACTGCCCATAGTATGTGTAGCCATGCATAATAATGGACTGCAGACATCTTCCCTGTTGGCAGTAAACCCTGGTAAGTACAGGAATGCCAGCAGTAGTTATGGAGGTTTTCCCTCACACCCTGGTGATGTGCCCTATGTATGGATGGGAGTGGCTACATGCTCTGAGTCCCTGGATAGTGTCATCAGAGATGTGCCTACCCCCTGAGGTATATAAGGCACAACACTGTCAAGTTAGTAATTGTTGCTTAAGTATTTGGCTCCTGAGAAAGGGATTGCAGGATAGCTTTGTGACCCTAGTGCTGTAACTAGTGGCACGAGTTGTCAAATCAAGCCTGTCAAGGCCACACTGTGTCCAGGGACCTGGCACAGGGGTGATCTTCCTACGGGGAGAGGGGATCCCACTCCAATTAGGAGGGCAGTACCTGGCAAAGGGACAGCACGGACAAATGTGCGGCTAGAGCTGAAAGCTGCATGGGGCAGTCTACAACAGTAATATCATCAATAAAGATGCCCTGTTCAAAGAAACCCCCACTGTGTGAGTGTGAGATTACTCTGCAGTGGCAGTCACCACCGAGAAGGAGTTCCTCACCAGGACCATCTCCCTGCGGAAGCATAGATCCTGATGAGGTGGAGGCGCTGCACATGATATAGGTAGGACTCGCTCCCACTACCTCAGCTACCTGTCCTGATGACATCCCCTAATACCATCGTGCGGGAGACTCAGGAGTCCTGTTGCTTGCAGGTGCACCACCACACACGATCATGTAATGGGAACCGGTTAGACCACACGGGCCAATGTGAGATTGGGTGGGTCAGACAGGAGGGAACACCCGTTACATATGTATATACCAATAGAGGAGGAGAGAGGAGGACGAGCTTCACTCGTTAACCCCAACCCCTAGGGAGGATCTAGTGAAGTGTTTATGGGGCTACCTTGGCTATAACCTGGCGTAGCTTTCGGGTTGTTGGGGTTGGAGCACTGCCCCAACCTCGGCCGGCGAGAACTCAACTGCACCATGAGTAGGCGTCGAGTCTTCGGTTGCAGGAGGAAAGGGGGTTTGTCCTCCTCGCCGGCAAGTAGCGCCAGGGATTAGCGGTGATGTCATGAAGGGGCATCACCGGGAGGTGCTCCTGGACGCACACAGACGTGCACACCACAGCGGTGTGCACGGAGGTAGCGATGACATCACTGATAGGCGTTTTTGGCGCGAAATTGGAATTAACTCACTGTATATATGATATAGGGTATATAAAGGTCCCCTAATGCTTTGTTCCATACTCCTTGATAAAGTACTTTGTGAATTGATTTTTCAATTTTGTACACCTGTGTCCCTTGGGCAATGCGCTGCTTGGTGCATTATTTGCATTTTTCTTGGATCGTTTGGAGTTTATTCAGCGGCTGGACACGTCCCCTACCCAGGAATTACACAGACTCTAGGAGTGGGTAAGATCTTCAATACTTTATTCATATGGATCATCATCAGTACTATGCTCTAGGGTGAGTTTTTTGGATTTTACCATACAGCTATATACCAACGACGTACAGCGAAGGGTGTTTTTCCTCTTTTCTTCTGTTGCCTTCAGGACACTAATGCTTTCAGTGGTACATTATTGTCAAACAGTAGTCTACCTACTCCATATTTGAGTCGTATGTGTTCCGTTAAAAATATATGTTATTCCTGAACTGTTGGAGCACCCACTACTTTTCTATACTGAACAAAACATGACGTATTACACCGTGTCATGATTTATTTAACAAAAATAAAGCCAAAATGGAGAAGCTATATGAAAACCTAAGTACACCCTTACTGCTTCAATAGGAATTAAGATGCTAATTAGCAGACAGGTGCTGCTAATCAAATGACCTTGATTAATTGATCATCAGTAAGTATGTCCAGCTCTATTAAAGCCGAAGTTTTAGCAGTTTGCTGGCATGGAGCATTCAGGTGTGTGTTAACACAATGCCAAGGATGAAAGACATCAGCAATGATCTTAGAGAAGCAATTGTTGCTGCCCATCAATCTGGGAAGGGTTATAAGGCCATTTCCAAACAATTTAAAGTCCATAATTGTACAGTGAGAGATTATTCAAAAGTGGAAAACATTCAAGACAGTTGCCGATCTTCCCAGGAGTGGACGTCCCAGCAAATTCACCCCCAAAGTCATTCTGTGCAATGCTCAGAGAAATTGCAAAATACCCGAGTTACATCTCAGACTCTACAGGCCTAAGTTAGCATGTTAAATGTTAAAGTTCATGACAGTACAATTAGAAAAAGATTGAACAAGTATGGTTGTTTGGAAGGGTTGCCAGGAGAAAGCCTCTTCTCTCTAAAAAGAACATGGCAACACAGATTAGGTTTGCAAAGTTGCATCTGAACAAACCACAAGACTTCTGGAATAATGTCCTTTGGACAGACGAGACCAAAGTGGAGATGTTTGGCCATAATGCACAGCGTCATGTTTGGTGAAAACCAAGCACAGCATATCAGCACACACACCTCATACCAACTGTCAAGCACGGTGGTGGAGGTGTGATGATTTGGTCTTGTTTTTGCAGCAACAGGACCTGGGAACCTTGCAGTCATTGAGTCAACCATGAATGCCTCTGTATACCAAAGTATTCTAGAGTCAAATGTGAGGCCATCTGTCCGACCGCTAAAGCTTGGCCGAAATTGGGTCATGCAGCAGGACAATGATCGCAAGCACACCAGCAAATCTACAACAGAATGGCTGAAAAAGAAAAGAATCAAGGTGTTGAAATGGCCCAGTCAAAGTCCAGACCTCAACCCGATTGAAATGATGTGGCTGGACCTTAAGAGAGCTATGCATAGGGGGGCGCATTCGCGGCGGGTATGGTGCAGGAGGTGTAAAGCAGAGGCTCCAATACCCGTCGGCATTTATAAGCTAATTAAAGGAATTTTCGGCACAGCTACCCGGGACCCAAACACAGCATTGGGACCGTGAACTCGCACTGATTAATAAAATACTAAGCACGAGGGGCCATGGTGAAAACTAGGCTGAAAAACAAGCGCAAGACAGACGTGCGCTCCTATTTCACTGGGGGAAGTAAAGCATGGCCAGAGGGTACCCCGGCGGTGTTAGATTCGGATTCTGCCCCGGAGGTGGAGGGGGCATCAGCGGAGAAAACCGGCGTGATAAAGAAAGAAATAGCCCGGCTCCTCATTGACTTAAAAACATTTTTCAGAGGGGAGGTTGAGAGCCTTCGCAAGGATATTCAGCAAATTGGAACACGCACCAATGAACTTGAGGAAAAGATGGAGGAAAGCGCACGATGCCACGGGGAAACGAGCAAAAGGTTGGGGGACCTGGAAGCCAGGGTGGCAGAGCTGGAAGACCGGCAAGAAGACGGTGAAAACCGAGACCGGCGTAACAACCCGAAGATCAGGGGCATCCCCGAGGAGATCCTCGACCCAGAGGAGCTGATAAGCAGATGGATGACTTCTATCATGCCCGGCAAGACAGAAGCTGAGTGTTACGCCGATGCTCGCCACAAACCGGGACCGGACCGCGGGGCTGAGGTGGGGTTATATAATCACCGACCTGAGTCCACGCAGACTGATCCGGAGTGCGCAGTTCGTAGTCGTACATCGCAGGGTCAGGATTGGAGAAGGCAGCATCGTCGTTAATGAAGCAGGAGTTCGGCAACAGGAAGTCAGGAGATCCCCGCTTCAGCTTAGGAGCGTGAGTGCGGGGGTGGCCTCTGCGCGAGGAGCGGCCTCGGCCCATGACGCCGATCTCAGCAGGAGGAGACAGCAGGCTGGACGAAGTTCACCGCAGGGCAGCGTCGGGAAGAACCAATGCTTCAGCGCAGAAGTCCAAGGCAGGTCACTGCAAGAGGATCGCAGCAAGCCGCAGGAAAGGAAGGGTAGCCACTGCTAGGAGGGAATGCAGCAGGTACCGGTGCTGGCAACACGCTTCAGCACAGACGTCCCGGGTAGGCCACTGCAGGAGAATAGCAGCAGGCCAGTGCTGGCATCAACGCTTCAGCACAGACGTCCAGGGCAGGCCACTGCAAGGATATAGCAGCAGGCCAGTGCTGGCATCAACGCTTCAGCACAGACGTCCAGGGCAGGCCACTGCAAGGATATAGCAGCAGGCCAGTGCTGGCATCAACGCTTCAGCACAGACGTCCAGGGTAGGCCACTGCAAGGAGATAGCAGCAGGCCAGTGCTGGCAACAACGCTTCAGCACAGACGTCCAGGGTAGGCCACTGCAAGGAGATAGCAGCAGGCCAGTGCTAGCAACAACGCTTCAGCACAGACGTCCAGGACCAGGCCTCTGGATACTCAGGAACTTGAAGGTAAGAACACTAGGAGAGAGGCCTGGGGCGGTTTGTGGCAGAGTCAGTAACATAGAGAAATGAATAGTTATGCTCGGCGCTGGTTCAGAGCCAACGCCTAGAATATAAAGGGCGGAGATCCAATCACAGGAGGAGGGTGTGTGAGAATTCCTCCAATGAAGTAGCACAGGGCAGAAGCTGCAATGAGAGGCAGCACCTGTGCCATAGATTGCCAGAGGAAGCCTGCAACTGCACAAGTCTGCAAGGCAATAGTCAAAGCCAGTAGTGGATTCCTTACACTGAGCTATTGATGGATCGCTGCCACCGTGCCCTGCGGTCGCGCCCCACTCCCAACAACCCTCCCAGGGATGTGATCCTCAGGCTGCACCATTATAAGACTAAAGATGAGATTTGTAAAATCACTAGATCAACCCCCACGGTGTCCTTCGAGGGTCTCTCATTGGCAGTCTATCAAGATCTTTCCCCGATAACACTGGCACGGCGAAGGGCCCTGCAGCCGATCACTCGGTTGCTGAGAGACAGCGAGGTCCGCTACCGATGGGCTTTTCCGTTTGCCCTTGTGGTTATCCGAAATGGCCGCCCCCACATGTTGAAACACCTCGCAGAAGGAAAGACCTTCCTCAAAAAACTGGGAATTGCTGCTGCTGTTCCTGAATCGGGGGGCCCAGAGACACGGCGGCCACGGCTAGCGGAATGGGAAACCGTGTCTACCTCAACAGAACGCCGCAAAGAAAGGGCTGTCCCGGACATCCAGTAATCCCCTGTGGAGATGGCAGATGATTCACACAGTTAACGAGTTATGTTCCAAGTTAAAATTAAAGTTTTTGCCAGCATGGCTAAGTTTGGTCCGCAGGCCTGTGCGGACTACAAAAGAAGCATGACAGGAGCTCCAGCGGAGAGAAAATCCCCCTACAACGTATTAAACATTGACGCTGAAATTTGCCTCCAAAAATAAAATAAAATGGCGCTCTGGGACTCACCTGAGGAAGAAGGACGGTCGGCGGGCCGATATCCATGGTGGCCGAGGATTTGGCGGGACGGAGTGTGGAGCAGCACGAGCACGCCCTGGGGGACGTCCGTCCCCGCCCACAGCCAGCCTCCGAATGATGCGACTGAGCAGCGGAGGCGGATGTGACACAGCAGAGGGGCGGAGACCCGGATGCGGAAGTGACGGCGAACCGGAAGTGCGGTGCCGGGGACTCCCCTCCGGCAGGGGTACGCGAATTCCGCTGACGGAGAGAGGAGCGGTGATCTGGACGGTACCGCCGAGAGTCAGAACCCCCCCCCACACCCCCACCCCCACACCACAGAACGAGGGAGGTTAAAACATGGCAGGTACTCGGGGAGGGAGTGACGCGACTCAGGATGAGACCCCGAAGGAGCATAGAGCGCAAGCAACATGAGAGGGCCTAGGAAGAAGAGAGTGAGACCCCTACGGGAGAAGAGTGGGGTAGTCTGGCAGACATGAGTCCTAGGGAGCCCAGCAGCGGAGGGGGCGGAGGTACAACAGCTCAGGGGGGGGCAGTTTGATAGGTCCCCGGATAGGAACCAGACCAGAAGGCAGCAGGCAGGGGGTATTCAAGGACACAGTGGTCCCCCCATGAGGATACAGGACAGGCATATTAAAACTTTGTTACATAGTTGGATACCGTCGGGTTCAGAGGTGGCGGGCACGAAGATGGACGGTAGACGCCGGCGGGTGGATTGGAGTACACCACTATTCCTGCCCGCAGGCATGCACTTTGGTGACAGGGGCGTGGGTGTCCCCCACATCCCTGCAAAAGTCCCGGGAATACATGGTCGGCAGTTGAGACCATGCCTCTGGACTGGGAGGGAGGTGGGTCCAGAGAGGCGGAGTTACCACCGGGCAATGAACCTTGGGCCCCTAGAGGCTACCAAGATTCTTTCTATTTGTTTACATGTTTGTTGTTCCCCTTGCTTTTCCCCAGTGTCTCCTCCATTCAATGTACCCTACCCCCACCTTGGAGGAGCAAGAGCGAGAGTGAACCATCACCAAAGAAGTCACCACCTACAAAAACGATCTCCCTCGGGTAAGAACCTGCCCCAAATCACACACAGCAACTCACACCCCACACACGAATCGCTGTAACACTGATCTCCCAGAATGTCAAGGGGTTCAACAGCCCAAAAAAACACAGGGTAGCTTTCTCCGAATTTAAACGGAGGAACGCAGATGTAGTTTTCCTACAGGAGACTCATTTTAGTACGCAAAGTAGCCCCAGCTTTCTGGACAAAGGATACCGGCAGTTCTTCCTGGCTTCCGCTAAGGAGAAATAAAAAGGGGTGGCAATTGTATTTAGTAATAGACTCCCGTTCCAGGTAGAAAAAATTAAAAGAGACGTTAAGGGGAGATACCTCATCTTAGTAGGGCTCCTACAGCAGTGTAGGATTACGTTAGCCTGTGTATATGCACCATGTGAGAACGAGCCGCAGTTCTTTAACGAGTTTTTCCTGACGTTGCAAAGATGGGCAGAAGGGAACATAATCCTAGCAGGGGAATTTAACAAGGTGTTAGACCCCAGAGTAGATAGAACACCCAGACAGCAAAAACACAGGCAAGCGGGGAACAGCCCATTGTTGGAAGGCCTCAGGCGAGGGAGTCTGATAGACACTTGGAGGGAACAACACCCCGGTGAGTGGAGTTATACTTTTTACTCAAACCCACACGACAGCTACAGCAGAATCGACCACTTTTTCGTGTCTAGTAGAATGGTCCCACAGATCACCGACTCCAAAATCCACGACATTACATGGTCGGATCATGCATCAGTAGAGCTGAGATGCACACAAATTAGGCCCATTAGCCCGGGAGCAAACTGGAAACTTAACGAATCACTGATTAAGATACCAGAATTAGAGAAAGTAGTTAAGGAGGAGATTAAACAATTTTTTCAGACCAACTTGGGCAGTGTGGAATCCCACACGTTGTTGTGGGAGGCTCACAAAGCCACGATGAGGGGGGTGCTGATAAGCATAGCGGCCAAAAGGAAAAAAAAGAGGGATGCCAAATCAGCACAATTATACCTGTTACATGAGCTCTCTGTACTGCATAACCGATCAGGCAGAGGGGATACCCTAAAGGAGCTGAAGGACGTAAGGACTGAGCTTGGCCTCCTCCTCACCTCCAGGGCTGAGAGGGACCTGAGTTGGACACATAGAAAATTTTATGAGAAAGCCAACAAGCCGGACACGATGCTAGCCACCCGACTTCGCAATCGGCAACCAAATTATAATATACAAACAATCAGAACTAAATCAGGGGAGACTTCCTCTAACCCCAAAGTTATAGTTGAGGAGTTTCGACAATATTGTGCTCAGCTGTGTAACGGGGAGAAGGTGATGCATAATGCGAAGACGACGGGCATATTACAAGAGTTTCTATCTGAAGCTGCATTGCCACAGTTGGGCAGATTGGAGCAGGAGGCGATACAGGGGGATTTCACACGAGAGGAATTGACGGCAGTAGTCAAAAGCTTAAAGTCCTCCAAGGCCACGGGCCCAGATGGGTTCTCCAACCTATACTATAAAAAATTCATAGACACACTAGCCCCTCATATGCTCCGGCTATACAATGGGGTCTTGGCGGGTGAGCCTTTCCCTAGGCAGATGCTCCAGGCGTCAATCTCCTTGATATACAAAAAAGACAAAGATCCCACAAATTGCCAAAGCTACAGGCCGATCTCATTGATAAATTTGGATGTTAAAATCTATTCTAAACTACTGGCCACTAGATTAAGCGTCGTCCTGCCGGGGCTGATCCATCCGGACCAGGTTGGCTTTATTAGAGATAGACAAGCGGCCAACAATACTAGAAGAGTAATTGATATAGTTGATTTTGTCAACGCCAACAAGGTTCGGAGCTTAGTGTTAAGTCTAGACGCGGAGAAAGCCTTTGAGAGGATTGACTGGCCATACGTGGAGACCACGCTTGGGGCATTTGGATTCGGGGAAAAGATCCTCAGGGCAATAAAAGCATTATATTCAGCACCGGCAGCGAAGGTGATGCACCAAGGCTTCCCCTCAGAGCTGTTTCCAATTAAAAGTGGGACGAGACAGGGGTGCCTATTATCCCCCCTGCTATTTGCCTAATGCATTGAACCACTAGCAGCACACATACAGAGGCGGCACACTTTATTCTTAGTTGGCTCGAGCCACAAGCCGGGAGGTTTCCCGGCTTGCTCGTTTTTTCCCTCGGCGTGCCGCGCGTCATCGATGCGCGGTCACGCTTCATCGGGAGCGTGCGCGCATGGCGCGCATGCCCAGGGCTCCCCAAGGGAGCCCTGGTGTCCCGCGATATGGGGGATGGCGGTGGGAGGCTCCGGGGGACCCGGCGGACCCGGAGAGGGGAGGGGGAAGCCCCGATCGGACGACCGATCCTCCGAGGCTCCGGCGCGCGCACGGGACACCTCGGCACGCGCCCGGTATCTGTCGCGGCCGAGACCGGGTAAAGGTTAGAATAAACTCGGCCGCGACAGTACGTAGTAATAGAGACATTATGGGGGTCCAAATACATTCGCAGGAGCACAAGTTAGCGTTACATGCAGACGACATTATCCTGACAATTACTAAGCCGCTCACCTCCCTCCCCAATCTGTTTGTGCTCTTGGGGCGGTTCAATCAAATCTCAGGTTTCAAGATCAACCAGACGAAAACTGAGGCGATAGGCTTGAACATCCCTGATGAGATGCAGAAACTACTAGAACTCAATTTTGAGTTTAAATGGCAGTCCAAGTACATAAAATACCTAGGGGTGCATCTTACAAAAAATATAGCCTCCCTATATCAAGCCAATTACCCCAGTCTATTGAAGACTCTAAAAAAAGAATTAAGAGACTGGTCAGCGTTTGGTATTCCATGGCTAGGCCGAATCTACAGCGTTAAGATGAACATTCTCCCCCGGATACTCTATCTGTTTCAAACGCTCCCGATACCCGTAGTGAGATCAGAGATCAAAGATTTACAAAACTCTATTACTAAATTTATCTGGAAAGGCAAACAACCAAGGGTCAAAGCAGCTATTATGCACAAACCCAAAGAGGCGGGAGGGCTGGCAGTGCCATGCGTGTTATCCTATTATAAAGCGGCACAGTTGTGCCAAATTACACAATGGCACGGAGACCCAGGGCTACGAAGGTGGGTGGCACTGGAGAGAGAGCTGTGTGCCCCACTGGAGCTCAGGGATCTAATCTGGAACCCGAAGAAAAGGGTGAAGGTTATAAAAGAGCCTTTAGCATCAGTGCTCAACTCGCTCGCGTTCTGGGGTGGGTATAAACATAGTGGCTCATTGACTTCTAAACACACATTTATGGCACCTCTGTATGGTAACCCGGATTTTGCTCCAGGGCTTGAGGTTGAAAATTTCAGGCTCTGGCGACAACTAGGGGTTAATCGATTGAAAGACCTGGAGGGCAGCAACACTATTAAATCATTTGACCAATTAAAGTCGGAAACAGGCATCCCCAACACAGAATTTCTTAGATACCTCCAGGTCAGGGCATTTTGCAATACACACACGGTGATTCCACCCTTAACGAATTTTGAACGGCTCTGCATGTGGGGCACAGACACGCGGGGACTGATCTCCACTCTATACAGGAATGTGGTCGGTTCTGACAAAGATGATACCAACAGACCCAGATTTATGAGTCAATGGGAGGCGGACTTACACGAAACACTAGAGGACGAGGACTGGAAGGCTATTTTGCAAGCAGCAGCGAGTAGCTCGATTTGCACAACACTGAAGGAGAACTCATATAAGGTATTGTTGAGGTGGTACCTCACCCCAACCCGATTAGCTAAATTTATCAAAGGCGCTTCCCCGCTCTGCCCACGGCAGTGCGGGGAACCAGGTGATCTGGTACACATGCTGTGGTCCTGCCCGAAGCTTATGCCAGTCTGGCAACAGATTCGAGATTGGCTACAGAGGATCTTGGGCCTCCAAATCCAGCTAGACCCGTGGCTGTTCCTATTTGGCAAACCACAGATGAAGTCTCACGAACGGGAAACAAACTAATAACACATTTTGCAACAGCTATGAGATGCGAGACTACAGCACTGTGGAACCAGAACGCAATTCCATCGATAGACAAAATTTGAAATCGAATTTGGTTCGTATGCCAGATGGAAAAGTTAACAAGCCTGGTTAATGACACTGGATCAAAATTCCAAAAAGTCTGGCTACCATGGCTAGCCCAGATAGATATCCCCGGGTGAGTAATGCCACCGTCTGGCTTTGATAGGTTAAAATGAGTTCTCCTTGGATGCGCAGTGTAAAAGACAGATCAAACGTAGGGACTCGACGATAAACACCCCCGTACCAGTAGGCGGGAGCAAGCGGGAAATCCACAACCCTAACATAAGGGAGAGACACAACAGAGAAAGTCGGTGGTGACCAACCCTCGTAAAAAGAGACGCAAGATATAAAGGGGTTAGCCTTCCCTAATCCCCCTTCCTCCCCCTTATTTCTTCCCTCTCCCTCTTTCCTCCCTATCCCCCATCTGTCTACGTCTTGACGACTCCCCCCCCCCACATCGGTTAAATGTTGTTTGTCTGTTGAAGAGTCTGTCCACCAGGACAGAATAAGGTAATGTCATGGATATGATATGTTTTGGAAAATAAATAAAAAGAAAGTTAAAAAAAAAAAAAAGAGAGAGCTATGCATAAACAAATGCCCACAAACCTCAATGAACTGAAGCAACGTTGTAAAGAAGAGTGGGCCAAAATTCCTCCACAATGATGTGAGAGACTAATAACGTCATACAGAAAACGATTACTTCAAGTTATTGCTGCTAAAGGTCGTTCTACAAGCTATTGAATCATAAGGTGTACTTAGTTTTTCACACATGGCTTCTCCATTTTAGCTTTATTTTTGTTAAATAAATCCTTACACGGTGCAATATGTCATGTGGTGTTCATCTGAGGTTGTATTTACCTAATTTTAAGACCTGCTACGGAACAGATGATTGTTATTATGTCCTGATATGTAAAACCCAAGAGGGTTTTCTTCCTTTTCACATAACTGAAAATATTTATATACCATATTAACTTGATACTAAGACGCAATCCATTCTAAGATGCACCTTCTGTATTCTATGAAGTGTTGTGCATAGAAAAACACAGATATATTTGTGTGTTACATATCTGTGACTCTCCCTCACTCTCGCACCCCGTGATTCCTGCTCTTACCTGCACAGTGAGGAGGGGATCTGGCCACTCTCATAGGCTCCTGCTGGATGTGCTTGGTGCTGTGTGATGTCTCTATGAGGCTGGGCCGCCGAGCTCCTCTTCCAGGCTTGGCCCGGGGTACACACATGAACTGTCCGCTTGGGGATTGGGAGGAGAAAGCGACACAGCACGGGCCCAGCCCGCCGACCACAGCGAAGAAAGCGGCCAGGCGATTGGACGGGACAGCAGGATGGGAACTCGATGGTCAGCCAATGAAAATGCAAGATGGGGAAGCACGTCCAACCAAAGAGCAGGGAACATAATGCGACAGCAGCACAGCCAACCAGGATCTGTTACAGGAACCAGTTACAAATACCAATTTTTCTAATACATCGATTCTAAGATGCATCCAGATTTCAGACATGTTAAAATGTGAAAAAGGTGCGTCTTAGAATCGAGGAAATACGGTGTGTATGTGTGTAAATATATATATATATATATATACATAAATATATCTCTACAAAAACAGAAAAAAAACAGGCACACTCATAGCGTAAAAAAGTATAACAAATAGTTTATGGAGTAAAAGATATGAAGAACACACTCACAAACATAACGGAATAAAAAGCAATTCTGAGTACAACTCGATCACCAGCCAGACGCAGGAACCAGGTATCGGGTGACTTCAGTGAAGTATCCGGTGTGGGTGAACTGCAGCAGCCTCAATAATAGCCTCCGAGTACCGGGGAACATGAGGGACGCCGCCTTCCTCCAGATCCAGCATCACAGCAGTGAGTTCTCAGCTCCAAGTCACGCGAGAACTCGATGACGTCACAGGATACAAACGGAGACAGTCCCCACAAGTGCAGCAAATGACCGGCTGGGATCAGTGTATTCCAAATTAAAAGATATAGTCCCGTATATAGAATAGTGAGTGATATTGAATAAAACTGGACAATATCACGTCCACATGACACTCCCTACGCGTTTCGTCTCAAAAGACTTCATCCCCTGATGAACTTGTGGGCACTTGTGGGGACTGTCTCCGTTTGTATCCTGTGACGTCATCGAGTTCTCGCGTGACTTGGAGCTGAGAACTCACTGCTGTGACGCTGGATCTGGAGGAAGGCGGCGTCCCTCATGTTCCCCGGTACTCTGAGGCTATTATTGAGGCTACTGCAGTTCACCCACTCCGGATACTTCACTGAAGTCACCCGATACCTGGTTCCTGCGTCTGGCTGGTGATTGAGTTGTACTCAGAATTGCTTTTTATTCCGTTATGTTTGTGAGTGTGTTCTTCATATCTTTTACTCCATAAACTATTTGTTATACTTTTTTACGCTATGAGTGCGCCTGTTTTTTTTCTGTTTTTGTAGATATCTTCAAGGAAGTGTGTTCCCTTCATTCGGGCTGCAGAGACTCTTTTGGATAGCACTTGGAGTATTCTTCAGATTTGTATTTTTTATATATTTTCTGGAATTTAAACATTTATTATTATATATAAGTTTTATTCATTTATTGCTTATTTTTATTTATCCATTATGTATAGTATAGGTTTTTTTCATCATTAATTGCTTTTTTACATATAGTGGGTTTAGGTTGGCGCCATTTTTCTTTTTTCCTTTTGTATTTGTATATATATATATATATATATATATATATTTTGCAAGAGAAAGAGAAGGGACCCCGCATCCGCAAGAAAAATAAGTACAGCTAAATACCGACACTGGATAAATCCAATATACAGTGATGTGTCGGTGGTGCTATAAGGGCAGTTAAATAGGATCAGAGAGAAAAGAAGGCCCTAAAAAAGCACTCTAGTATGTATGAAAGTACAAATCACATAATATTTATTGATATATTGTCACAGAACAAATGTTTAAAACAAAGCACAGAAATAGTTAAAATACAGCATGGATCCCCTGTTCATTACAAAGCTTGACACATCCTCCAAAAACAATGCCCTAATGTGAACAAAACCGAAGGTCAAAAATAGACTCAGATGATATTCTAAGGTACCTGACAAGGTAAATCTGGTATGGCAACCAACAGACAAAATAATCACGGCTGTGGCTATGTGATCATCAGCAAGAAATCAAATATTACTACTATCCCCTGCAGTATAGGGTTTTGTCTATGGTGACAAAGAGTAGCATGTGAGTAACAGCAGAGATACACAATATAAAGCCTAAAAAGCACATGTAGGCCTGTTAATAAAGAGAGTAATACATCACCTATGGTCAGGTACAAGAAAATTGGTGCATGAAGGGGGAAACAAGGAGAGATGCTAAAGCATAGTAACGTGACCCAGAGGGGGGACAAACCAGGGGATCCTGCCTACTAGACCTGCTCCTACGCGTTTTGGCACACAGCCTTCTACTGGGAGTGGTATTGTAAGCAGGGTGACATGCAAGTTAAAAAGGGAACCTAATTGGGCTAGTGAGTGTAATAACCTGGCAAAAAATGGCAAGAATAAATTGTGCAAAAGACAAACAGGTGTGTGTTCAGGGTATTGCTCAATGACTCATTAATGGTCACAGTTTCTAAGCCAATGCAAAATCGTTTTATAGGAACACTTTCAATCCTCCGTAAGAGGCAGCAATTACATAGATACCTTCCTGGTGTGTCCAATGCATAATTATGACATCCAGCAAAGAGCCACAGGTGTAACAAGGTCTCGTTCTAAGCTTAGTGTAATTAAGGGCAAAAACACGCAGTGGCATCCGTGACAGTCTCCTGACATGGTTAGCAGCAGCAACTGAAAACTTTAAATGCATCTGTAACTGTAATGTGTACAAATACAAACTAATAACTGGGCTGACCTAAGCTCAGCACCCTTATTAATAAGGCCTACCTTGAAAGTCCCAGAAAATGTCAGCAACCACTCGCTCTTTCTGGGGGTGCATGGTTACAAAGGCAATCCATAAGTGTTACTGTACAATATTGCAAACATTTCATTCTTACACATAATGTATGAGCAGCTACCTCCCTAGAAGGATTTGACCCCAAAACAATCCCAAAAGATGTTAAGATCTAACAATCTACTATTCTACCCATCAATTGTGGACCTTTAGGTTCATTACAATACAACTGGGAAAATAATAATAATTAGAGATAGCTATGCTGAGAAACAACCCAAGTTTTTACTGAACTGTTGCCTAGTCAGCAACAAGAAGGGTCTACTTCTTGTAGATATCATCATGGTCATTATCCTGATCGTCTGTGTCATCATAGTTACATAGTTACATAGTATATTAGGTTGAAAAAAGACATAGGTCCATCAAGTTCAACCTATGCTAAATTTAGACAACAGATACTTTATCCTATATCTATACTTACTTATTGACCCAGAGGAAGGCAAACAAAAAACCCCATTAAGGGAAAAAATTAATTCCTTCCTGACTCCAAGAATTGGCAATCGGATTAATCCCTGGATCAAAATCCTTACTGTGTATACTTATTTGGTATATCCCTGTATACTTTTCCCATCTGAAAAGATGTCCAACCTTTTTTTGAACAAATCTATTGTATCTGCCATCTGTACTGCCACTATTGTATCTGTATCTGCCATCAGAGTCTCCATGGGTAATGAATTCCACATTTTAACTGCCCTTACAGTAAAGAACCCTTTCCTTTGTTGCTGGTGAAATTTCCTTTCCTCCAACCTTAAGGGATGGCCCCGAGTCCTTAGTACTGCCCGTGGGATGAATAGTTCTTTTGAAAGTTCCTTGTATTGTCCCCGAATATATTTGTATATAGTTATCATATCCCCTCTTAGACGCCTCTTTTCTAATGTAAATAAATCTAATTTAGCTAGCCTCTCCTCATAACTTAGATTGTCCATCCCCTTTATTAATTTGGTGGCTCTTCTCTGCACTCTCTCTAGTTCCATAATGTATTTTCTTAGGATTGGTGCCCAAAATTGTACTCCATATTCAAGGTGTGGTCTTACTAGCTTTGTAAAGGGGCATAATTATGTTTACTTCCCTTCCATCCGTTGCCCGTTTGATGCAAGATAAGATCTTGTTTGCCTTTGCAGCTACTGCATGACATTGGGCACTATTGCTAAGCCTGCAGTCTACAAGCACTCCTAAATCCTTCTCCATCAAGGATTCCCCCCAATATATTTCCATTTAATTTGTGAGTCGCCTTTTTATTCTTGCATCCCAAATGCATAACCTTACATTTATCTGTATTAAACCTCATTTGCCATTTACCTGCCCACGTTTCCAGTCTCTCCAAGTCCTTCTGAAGAGAAATTACATCCTGCTTTGATTCTATTACCTTACACAATTTAGTATCATCAGCAAAGATGGAGACTTTGCTCTCGAGCCATACCTCAAGGTCATTAATAAACAAGTTAAAAAGCAGGGGTCCCAGTATCGATCCCTGAGGTACTCCACTCACGACTTTAGCCCAACATGATAAAGTTCCATTTATGACAACCCACTGTTGTCTGTCCTTTAACCAGTTTTCAATCCAGGTGCATATATTATTACTGAGTCCAATTTTCTTTATTTTGTACACCAACCTCTTGTGTGAAACCGTATCAAAAGCCTTTGCAAAATCTAAGTAGACCATATCAACTGCATTACCCTGGTCTAAATTCATACTTACCTCCTCAAAGAAACAAATAAGGTTAGTTTGGCAAGATCTATCCTTCATAAATCCATGCTGACTATTACTAATAATTTTATTTTCCATTAGGTATTCCTGATTATTATCCCGTATTAAACCTTCAAGTAGTTTCCCTACTATTGAAGTCAGGCTTACAGGTCTGTAATTTCCCGGTTGTGATCTAGCTCCCTTTTTAAATATAGGCACCACATCTGCTTTACGCCAATCTTGTGGTACTGAGCCTGTGGAAATGGAGTCCTTGAATATTAAATATAATGGCTTGGCTATTACTGAGCTTAACTCCTTGAGAACTATTGGATGCATGCCATCGGGGCCAGGTGCCTTATTTACTTTAATTTTTTCAAGTCGCTTATGAACTTCTTCCTCAGTTAACCAATTGTTCATTAATATGGAGGTTGTGGCTTCCTCCTGCGGCACTACTGTTGAACTTGATTCTTCCCTGGTAAAAACAGAGGCAAAGAATTTGTTTAATACCTCAGCTTTTTCCTTATCTCCAATAATAATCTGCCTACCCATCTCACACGGAAAGTGTCCTATATTTTCTTTTCTCATTTTTTTGTTATTAAGGTACTTAAAAAAACTTTTTAGGGTTGACCTTACTTTCTATTGCAATCCTTTTTTCATTATCCATTTTTGCTAATTTGATTGCCCTTTTGCAATTTGTGTTACATTCCTTATAATTCTGATACAATGTCTCCATCCCTTCTGACTTAAAGAATCTAAACGCCTTCCTCTTCTTGTCCATTTCCTCCACTACCTGTTTATTTAGCCACATTGGTTTTGACTTATTTCTTTTATACTTATTACCCAAGGGTATACACTGATACGTGTGCTTTTCTAACAATGTTTTAAAGACTGACCATTTATCTTCTACATTTTTCCCTGCAAAAACATCATCCCATTGTATTACTACTAGATTAGACCTCAGTTTATTAAAATCTGCCTTTCTAAAGTTTAAGGTCTTTGTCGAACCCAATAAATCTATTTTTTGATAATTTATTTCAAATGAGACCATGTTATGATCACTGTTACCCAAATGTTCCAGGACTTGAATATTTGTTATTACTTCTCCTGGTTGGTTCCTCAATAATTTGGGTCATATAATTGTCTTTAAGCAGACCCCAAAACCTGTTTCCTTTTGTTGTAATGTTAATCTCATTGCCCCAATCTATGTCTGGATAATTAAAATCCCCCATTATGCAAACATGACACAGTTTTGATGCCTTTTCCATTTGCAAAAGTATTTTAGCTTCCTCAATCTCACAGTTATTTGGTGGTTTATAGCATATTCCCACAAACATGTTCTTAATACTTTTACCGCCACTGCTAATTTCTATCCACAAAGTGTCTACATTTTCATCATTCCCTTCATAAACATCATCCCTTATAATAGGTTATAGATCCAGTTTAACATATAAACATTCTCCACCTCCCTTTCTAGTTGTTCGATCCTTCCGAAAAATGGAATAACCCTCTAAATTAACTGTCCAGTCATGAGTTTCATCGCACCATGTTCCAGTAATGCCTATGATATCATACGGCTCCCTTGCAGCTATTAATTCAAGCTCCCCCATTTTATCTGTCAGGCTTCTTGCATTAGCAAGCATGCATTTCAGTTTTTTTTCAGCCTGTACTATTATCTTATCTGCTCCTTCCTCTCTGCGCCCACTTGTTTAGTCTTTAGAAGTTTTCTGTTATCTGTATTTACTATGGGTATCTCACTGCTTGTCAAACTCGCACTTGCCCCCATTCTACCTCCATACCACCTTGTATTCTCATCTATTCCATTTAGTTCATTATCTGTTTCATTCCCCTCCCCCCTCCATCCTAGTTTAAAATCTCCTCCAACCTTTTTAGCATTCTCCCCCCTAGCACAGAAGATCCCTCTTCATTGAGGTGCAATCCGTCCCCAGAATATAGATGGCACCTCTCAGAAAAGGAGTCCCAGTGCTCTAAAAACCCAAACCCCTCCTTCCTACACCACTTTCTTAGCCATGCAATATGAGTAATCATTGAGAGATTTCTTTGGCCAGGAGAAAGGATCTGAGACGAAATCGTGTGAGAGAGAAGGATCCACTCCCTCGATCGATCGGATGACCGTGTGCTGTTGCGGTAGCAGTTTGGTAACATGTCCATAACATGCCATGCTTATATATCCTTGAATTTATGTACGTGAGATACGCACCTGCTGCTCAATAATATATACAATATTTTTAATACTACACTATGAGGTTTTGCGCTGTTTCTTTTCTTTTTTGTTTCATTTAGCACGTGTGGTTTGTGGAGCCAGTCCACGCAATACAGTGGCATACCTCAATTATATACCTAGGAACAGGTTTATTTATATTTTATTGTTTAAAACACAGCACTCTCAATATTGATTTAATTTATCACATTGTGATTTTTTCACTGGTATTTATAATATCTATCACTATTGTCACGGTCCTGAGCGCATTATTTTCTTTTTTATTTGTACTATTATCTTATCTGCCCCTTCCTCTCTGCGCCCACTTGGTTTAGTCTTTAGAAGTTTTCTAGTATTATCTGTATTTACTATGGGTGTCTCACTGCTTGTCAAACTCGCACTTGCCCCCATTCTACCTCCATACCACCTTGAATCCTCATCTATTCCATTTAGTTCATTGTCTGTTTCATTCCCCTCCCCCCTCCATCCTAGTTTAAAATCTCCTCCAACCTTTTTAGCATTCTCCCCCCTAGCACAGAAGATCACTATTCATCGAGGTGCAATCTGTCCCTAGAATATAGATGGCACCTCTCAGAAAAGTAGTCCCAGTGCTCTAAAAACCCAAACCCCTCCTTCCTACACCACTTTCTTAGCCATGCATTAACCTCCCTGATCTCTGACTGTCTCCCTGCGGTAGCGCATGGCACTGGTAGTATTTCAGAAAATACTACCTTGGAGGTCCCTGCCTTAAGCTTTTGGCCTAGATCCCTGTAATCATTTTTTAGGACCCTCCATCTTTCTCTAACTTTGTCATTGGGGCCAACGTGTACCAAGACCGCCGGGTCAATCCCAGCCCCCCCCCCCCCCCCAACAATCTGTCTACCCGTTCCGCAATGTGCCGAACCCCAGCACCCGGGAGACAACAACCTGTTCGGTTAATGCGGTCACGGCAACAGATTGCCCTATCTACCTTCCTAATAATGGAGTCCCCTACCACCACAATCTTTCTTTGTATCTGAGCATCCTGTGCTGGAGGAACTATTCCCCTGGCTGCTAGAGGAATTAGTCTCCCCCAGCCTTGCCATTTCTGCCCCGACTTTTCCAATATCTTCACTCAACACAACAAATCTATTGGGATGTGTCAGCTCAGAAATGACCTGCCTCTCCCTATTGCCCCTACTTCCCCTTCTAACTGCCACCCAGCTACCTACCTGCTCCTCACTAATGGCAACCAAGCTACCTACCTGATCCCCACTAACAGCGCCACCATCTGCACCACTAGTCGAAGCAAGGGCCTGCTCAGTGAGCTCTAATTCCCTTTCAAGATTGCCAATGTCCCTCAATATTGCAAGTTGCCTCTTCAGATTAGCAATCTCTGATTCTAAAGAGACCACCGCTCACACCTCTCACAGCGGTATGCTCCTTGGAACAGCTGCTCCAAGTGTACATACATGTTGCAAGATGTGCATTGAGTGGCATTTTCAATCCTGCTCATTCTAGCAACTATGAAGTTTAGAAGTACTAACAGTAAACTGTACTTCAATATACTATACCCTGTTTAACCGCTTCCTTGTTCAAACTGCTTCTGGTTCTAACTGCACACACTTTAAACAACCAGCACTTCAAATCAACCACATGGATCAGTCAGTACACGCAAGCAGTCATCACCTAAAATTGTAAGGTCTTCTCCTTTTGAACTGTAAAGGCTTCAGTATAGTAGATGTTAATATAGTAGATGCGCATGACGGAGACGTAGACAGGCATGACGGAGTGCATGGCGTCGCACATGCCTGCTGCAGAGGCGATCCCTGGCCTGTGGGATCTGGAGGAGGAGACGCGATGGGGAGGCGCATTGGAGGCATGCCCGTGATGTCACGTGAGCGGTTCACCCTCATTGGCTAAACTGCTCATGCGACCGAGCCGTCACGCGACAAAATCAAATTATTTTGTCACGCAAAAATTCGCCCGTGCCATCGCTCTCATGCATGCGCGCTCTATGGGAATCCTCACTGAGGTGTGGTCTTTTATTTGCGGCATGCGCGGACTATGGACGTGGCCTAATAAATGACAAGTGCGCGCTGATCTTGTGATCGCCTGCTGATCTTGTGATCGCCTAGTATCCCTTTGATGTGTCCATCCTGCTGTTTCACAGATCTCCCGCGATCAACACGGCTAAATACAATACACCAAAACACAAAAAGAAAGCGCGTTAAGGGACAACATCAGTAAAATAATGTGATACTTTATTTAAAAAATAAACAATTGCAAAACTTACATAGTATAAAAATGTTCCGATCTCCCCCAGGAACTACATGGTAATCAAGACCGTAGTCCCACGGAAGAGATATAAGTATTCCCAAACAATGGGGGATCAGTGAGTAAGGTCCCGAAAAAAAAGTCCTGCAATGTTGGAGGAGCTGCGCAACAGCTGAGAAGCCAGTTGCGACATCCTCATGGGTGGAGGCTAGCGTCAGACGTCTGTCGTCACAGCATCCGGCATCACGGAATGTAATGACATCAGTACCTCAATGCGTTTCGCGTCATTTGAAGCTTCATCAGGGGTTGATGAAGCGCGTCCCCCTTATAAAGCATCAATTTACGTGAAACGCATTGAGCTACTGAGGTTATTATGTTCCGGGATGCTGTGACGACGAACGTCTGAGTCAGCCTCCACCCACGAGAACTGTGCGACCGGTTTCTCAGCTGTTGTGCGGCTCCTCCAACATTGCAGGACTTTTTTTGGGGGGGGGGACCTTACTCACTGACCCTCCCTTATGTGGGAATACTTACATCTCTTCTGTGGGACTACGGTCTTGATTACCACTTCTCCATTTGAATCCTTTATAAAATGTTGTTTTTTGTTGCGCTATCTTCATCACAGAGGCTTTGTTTTATTGTAGTAAATACCAACTTCTCCACATTTTTGGCCAACACTCCATAACAATGCTACCGGCAGTGCTAAATGGTGCACAGCAGCTCTGAGAAGAGGATTCCACATAGTTATTTTTGTAACCCCGTAAACACAAGGGCTCTCCCTTATGTTAAGGCTTCTTGTATCTTTAAAATAGTACTCTACTATATTGAAAGCCGAGTAGGCCTCAGAAGCCCCAGAGCTTGTTTTTATACTTGTTTCTGACTCGCAGAAGAAGATGGAGCAGAAAGAGCTGCGTCAGCTAGACAAGCAGAAGGGCCGAGTAGCCTCAGCAGCTTTGAACAAGCCATGATATCATCAGAACTAGGCTGATACGTCATTCTCTATAAGTATTGATATTTTGTGCCTCCTGGGAGAGAGGAGGGCAGTTTGTTTTTAAATCATGGATCTGGCATTGTAGCTAAAACATAGTGTTGAGATTTTAACATGCATGTGACCCGGAGGTCCTCATGAACATCAACAGGCAGGTTTTTGACATGTATGACAACGATTATATATTCCTGCAGGAAATGCTCTTTCTACCTTTTCAATAGCTGGATGAGGGGTATGACTTGACAAATGGAAGCATTTCACAACTGACTTCCCCTGTAGCTATTTCAAAAGGTTGTAATACTTTGCATACAAGGGTCATGAGTGGAGATCTGTGAATGTCTTGAAAGTTGCTTCGCACCATCTTGACAATCTTCTCCAAAATATTTGCAAACCTTTCCATTGTTGAAAATGTCAACAATTATTGAGAATTTCATCAAAATTAAATAAAAAGTGGGACATTCAAAACAAATGGCAGTATATGAAAAGTCATGTGACCCGATTTTTAGCCGTTTTGCTAAATTCTTGCACCAATGGGAAGGTGAAATAATGTATGGTGTAGAACCAATGAAGTGGCAATAGACCTGTTAGCAGCTGCATTATTCTATATCTGTTTTATACTGTTACAGGGCAATGGCAGAATACCCAAGGCAGACCGGCACAGAGAAACCGTAATGGTGGCCACCATTTCCGACTGAGTAACATGCGGCGAGTGTGCTATGCAGAACTTTCCCCACGTACAATTGGTTGTCCTGTTGTACATCATTCTGCATTCTGCATACTGTGCAGAATGACAGAAGTGGCCACAGACACTATTCTGCTGCCATCATCTCCTGTACAGTCCTGGCATTTAAAGAAAACTCTGGAATCAGGTTGATAGCGTGCACAAAATCAGGCGTGTGTACACAGGATGGGGTCAGCTATTTTCAAAAGATTTTTCACGTTTCTCCAGGTGACTGACACCAGTACCCTTGTTGGGGAATCCAGTGATACAGAGCAGCTTGCCCGGTAATTGGACTTGATTGTGACAGAGAAGGTAAAGAAGAGTAAGATGCCCCATGAGCACTGATGCAATGTGGTCCTTACTTTGGCGTGGACATATTGTTCACATATCAATGGTTAAGAGCACAGTTGGCATAATGGAAGTCTTCATGGCCCTGCTGACTTCGATACACATCTCCCTATCTCTCTCCAGATATAGGATGCATGTTGGACGGTTTGTAATCCAAAAACCGCAAAAATATGGGGTAGGGTCCACATTCCCCGAATCTGTCCCCCTGGAATGCTTGTTTTCCAAGATCCTGCTCAGATCAGATCTATTCTTGCAGTATCTTCAGCATATAAACGGTTAACAAAAACATAAGTCCTTGATAAGAGTTTTTCCCGAGCAAGGGCAGCTCAAGTCGATGATGCACAAGAGCAAGAGTTCCAAAAGAAACAGACCTTGTTGCAGGCTTCTCTCCCTCCAGAGCTCCAGCATGTGTCTCTGGTTCAGACAGAAACCCAGAACAAGTGGGAGCTCTGGGTTTTTAAAGCCCATTAAAGAGGAAGCCGGTACCTGGTTAATTAACCCCACCTTTTCGCAAGATCGGATTAGCTTGGTAACTACTGGAGTCCAGAGCTATGCATAGGTCTCCCACGCATACAGTTGGGGCAGTAAATTCACCTTGCCACAGTGTGTATATACAGTATATACAGACGGTCCTCGCTGATCCAACGTAATGCATCCCGCAAACCGCTGTCGGATAACCGACTGTCAGATAACCGACTGTCGGATTACTTCACAGCTCATCTGGAAGGTGAGTACGGGAATTCTCCACCCAAACCTTTCTGCCCTTGTGGCCACAGAAGGGTCGCGGGTTTCCACTTTTTTCTCCACTACCACAAGGACAGTAAGTCTTGCTACATCTGTAGATACTGTAATATATATGTAGCGGTCATGTAAAATGCCTACAGTCATCTCTCCTGTTGGCAGTAAGGCCTGGTAAGTGTGGGCATGCCAGCAGTAATTATGGAGGTTTCCCCTCACACCCTGGTGGGGTGCTCTGTGTATGGCTGGGACTGGTCACATGCTCTGACTCCATGGTTAGTGATGTCAGAGATGTGTCAGCCTCAGAAGCTTACATAAGGCACAGCACTGTGTTGCAAAGTTAGTTCTGAGTTCTGTGAGTGTTGCTGGAAAGCTCTTGTCAGAGCTGAGGAAGGAGTTAAAGTTCTATCAGAGTGTCAGTTATGTTATAGTAACTCCATGGGAGGCTGTGTCCAGGGACCTGGCACAGGACAGTGATTCCTGCGGGAATAGTGAATCCCTGATCTGGGTGACATACCTAACTAAAGGGAGCACTGGCGAGATGAGCGGCTGAAGATACTCCTTGTGGAGGGCAGTTGCCCTGCCGTGTCAATAAAGATGAGTTCAGCCAGAAACCCTCTCGTGTATCTATCAAGAATGAGTGTACAGAGAGGAGCACCACGGAGGAGTTCCTCGCCAGGATCATCCCTTTGCGGACGCAGGGACCCTGGTGAGGTGGAGGCGCTGCACTGGAACTAGGTGAGACTCAGCACACTACCTCAGCTGCCTGTCTGACGGGTCCTCCCCACACACCATCATGCGGGAGACTCAGGAGTCCTGTAGCCAGCAGGTGCACCATCAGGCATATTCACACTGTAATGGGGTCCGGTTAGACCACAGGGGCCAATGTGAGATTGGGTGGGTCAGGCCGGGCCAGAAATACCGTTACATTTGGAGGCGAGCTGCTGAGATCAGATCCGTCAACAGGACAGGCTTTTAGCTAGGTCACTGGGAAACAGGGAGAGTGTCTGCTGCCACTTTGTGCTGCGTAGGGACGGACCTAGGGGTGGTCAGGGGGCTGACGGGATATTGTCAGTTCGCAGGGACAACCTAGGGGCCTGAAGGGAGTGAGGGGTCTGGAGCGGGCTATAGCTGACCGAGTCACCTTGAGGCAGTGCTAGTTGGTAGGATGCCAGAAGGGACAGCCTGTTAACTTGGTCAGGAGTCCTGGAGAGGGTCTGCGCTAGGCTGACCAAGACAGGTAGACGCCCCAAGTACTGCATGGCAGAGCCAGCCAGAGTACCTAGCCATTCCAGACACTCACCGTAGGGAGCACAGACTGGGAGGAAGGAGTCACAGCAGACACTGAGAGAGTGAGCCTAGCCTGAGGTAGTGCAACACTGGGTCACACCTAGATAAAGTACACATGTGGTGGTGCATCTGAGCTAATCTTTATTGTACCGGTGTGGTGGCTGCCCCGCAGAGTGGAGCCTCATGTACGACAACTGTTATGAGAGAGTGGAGGATCCGCGTGGCGCGGAGAACGTAAAATGGCGGACAGAGGCTGATGGGGAGGGCACCCGTGGCGTGCAACCCACTGAAGAGCAGACTGTCGCTGAGTTGTCATTGACCAGGCTGCTCTGGAGCGGAGCGAAGGCTATGGCTGCCCCGTTTTTATCCTGTATGGGACAGCGAGGGGCCACCCTTGAAGAGTGTGAAGAAATTGTTATAATTGGGGGAGAACCCCGTGAGGAGAGCAAACAGATGGACTTTTTGGGCGCAAAAACCAACCAAAATGGCGGTTCCCGCTTGCTAGGGAAACCGCATGGGCCAGGCGCAGAAAAAATGGCTGCTGCAGGACTTGCACGGAGCTGGCCGGGAATGGCGCGAACAGCAGAGCCCCGCCCTGAAGGGGGGCATGGCGCGAAAGCTATGGCTGCGCCGGGATGGACAGTGACTAATTCAGCCCCTGTGCTGAGTCAACCGTTGAGTTTATGGGACCCTCCCCTGATTTCTACCAGGGGGAGTGACTTTCAACTATGGCCTGTGGGAATGCACCCACTGGGCCCAGGGACTGATATCCAGACGGCGCCACTACAAAAAGTAGTTCCGGCCGTGGAGGTGATTTGCAAGCAAAGGTACCTTGTGCAAAAAGCTGCTGCAAGGAGAAGGCGGGAACTAGCCGCGGGAAAGGACTTCAGCTCTGGGGAGGAGACTTGCGCGAAAACGCAGACCGCGCCCACCAGGACTGAGAGAGGTGCGGCCTTAATTAAGGGGCATGATATTCCCCTGTGGGACCCGCCCATTATTGCAACCCCTGGGGGCGGGTTCCAACTCTGTCAGAGAAGGGAGGAGCCGAAGCAGGGAGTGGCGGATCCAGCAACTTCCACCAGTCAGTTGCGAGGAACCACAGAGAAGGAGAGACCTGTACAGGAAGTGACTCCTGTACAAAGAATGGCCTGCTCCTCCACTGTGGGCACTATGGTCTCCACCCAGCCCTACTCAGTGCCCGGCGGGGTGCTGGTGGTGAGGGTGGCCAATACTGAGACGGTGGTCGGGCTCTGCCTACAATGCGGGCTGCCCGGAGGTACTGTGAATACGATGGCACGTTGCCCTCATTGCGGGACTTTGTATCTGTGGCCTATGCCCACATTCGTCCCAATACAGCCTGCTGACCCCCCGGTGGATGTGATACGGCGCTCTGCTGAGTCACCGGGCGCGCTGTGGATCAACCGCGCGAGTCCCGGAGACAGGGGACTGGAGCCGGTCAAGTCGGCTGGGTCACTGGCCATTGAGGCGGCTGGATTAAACCCCGCGACAGGGGCAAAGAGACTTTCACCACGCCCCGCGACCCCTAGGTCGGGGCGAGGGGACTACTCTGATGAGGACCTTCGTGAGCTGGCGGTAGCAAAAACGGAGCGGAAAAGACAGACGGGGAGAACGACGCCCCGTGGGGTGAGTGACCGGACGTCCCCCGCAGATCGGCGATCCGACCGACGGAGTCCCGCCATCCCAGGACCTGGCGGAGATGGGAGAGAGACGCCTACACCCCTGCGGATGGGTAAGCCAAAAAGCCCTATCTCTTACCTGGTCACAACAGACGGCGAAGCGCTGGAAGGGCCGCGCCAGGCCCAACGCGCACGTGGAGGAACGGCATCACTTCCGGTGGCGACGGCGGAGCAACCGGATGTCGTGGGAGAAGAGATCCCGCATGGGGGTCCAACGCGAGATGGCGACGCTTCCGGTTCCGGGGAGGACGTCACTTCCGGTGGCGACGGCGGAACCCGGGAAGGGGAAGCAGCGACGCTTCGGCGATTGGGGGAAGGTCCCCGACCGCTCGTATTGCCCAGAAAATGGAGAGACGAACTCAGGACTGAGGAGGGTGAGACATCATCCTTGGACCAGTCTACGGACAGCCAGGAGCGGGTCGTAACCCCGTGGGGTCCCGTCCCATGCCCCTATACCCAACCCCATGCCCTAGCTAATGTCCCTACCCCTATCACACGGTCACCGGGTTCACCGCCCAGCTTGGAACTTGTGGACATACCTTTGGGGGGGGAGGAAAAACGGACTGGGGAGAGGCAGCTCAGTGGAGCTACGGAAGGTGATTCAAGGGGAGGAGGAGAATTGAGGGTGGCGGATACAGCACCCCAACCGGCAGTAAAGGCTCCGGGGTCCTCGAGGTGGTTCAACTCGCGATCCACAAGGTCGTCAGGGGTATTTTCATTTGATGACGATCGGGAACCAGGGCCTAATCCCTTTAAGGAGACCCGGTGGTGGGCTCCACTATTTGAGGGGTATTCCGCATGGATGGACCGTACTCGGTTCCTCATCCGGCGGGAGGACGTGGTAGATTTCTGGTGGAGAGAGGGAGAGTTTACACCCGAGCAGAGGGACAGGGAATTACAGGAGAGGTGGTTCCAGCTGGAGCGTAGAGACATAGCGCCCATGGGTCCCGACACACTATCAGATCCAGTCGATCCTGATGAGCCCCTATCATGGGTGTTACCTGGGAGGGCAGGTAATGCTGATCTGACCAGGGTCAGTAGGGCGGAGAGGGCTATAATAGTCAAATATAAAAAATCCCATGGGTTGGAGTATCCCTATGTTCCGGAGCCCCTGATGGATGAAATTGAGGACAATAGGGAAACGTGGCTCCAAGAGACTATAGAGCTGTATTTAGTCAATAGGGGGAGCGCCATTGTAGGTAAGAAGGCGGAAGAAAGGATAGACACCCTGATGCGAGTGTGGAGCATAGGGAGAAATGTTCACAAACATAGGGTGACCTATGTGCCAGAGAGAGGATCACCTAGGCATTATTATGTTACGGTCCTGGATATGGGTAACCGGGAAGTGAGGAAACCTGACCCAGATCACTATTATTAAGGGGGTACTGAGACATTACGCGGGTTCGTGGCTGCTGGTCGGGGCGGGCTTGGCGGATGACTGTATTCATATGTACTGTATTATGAGGAAATTTGTGTGATGTTAATTATGTTTTCCGTTACAGTGTTTCCTGGAAAGAGGTATACAAATTTAGGTCCCAGCGTGGACGATGGGATTCACCAGGGGGAGAATGTAGCGGTCATGTAAAATGCCTACAGTCATCTCTCCTGTTGGCAGTAAGGCCTGGTAAGTGTGGGCATGCCAGCAGTAATTATGGAGGTTTCCCCTCACACCCTGGTGGGGTGCTCTGTGTATGGCTGGGACTGGTCACATGCTCTGACTCCATGGTTAGTGATGTCAGAGATGTGTCAGCCTCAGAAGCTTACATAAGGCACAGCACTGTGTTGCAAAGTTAGTTCTGAGTTCTGTGAGTGTTGCTGGAAAGCTCTTGTCAGAGCTGAGGAAGGAGTTAAAGTTCTATCAGAGTGTCAGTTATGTTATAGTAACTCCATGGGAGGCTGTGTCCAGGGACCTGGCACAGGACAGTGATTCCTGCGGGAATAGTGAATCCCTGATCTGGGTGACATACCTAACTAAAGGGAGCACTGGCGAGATGAGCGGCTGAAGATACTCCTTGTGGAGGGCAGTTGCCCTGCCGTGTCAATAAAGATGAGTTCAGCCAGAAACCCTCTCGTGTATCTATCAAGAATGAGTGTACAGAGAGGAGCACCACGGAGGAGTTCCTCGCCAGGATCATCCCTTTGCGGACGCAGGGACCCTGGTGAGGTGGAGGCGCTGCACTGGAACTAGGTGAGACTCAGCACACTACCTCAGCTGCCTGTCTGACGGGTCCTCCCCACACACCATCATGCGGGAGACTCAGGAGTCCTGTAGCCAGCAGGTGCACCATCAGGCATATTCACACTGTAATGGGGTCCGGTTAGACCACAGGGGCCAATGTGAGATTGGGTGGGTCAGGCCGGGCCAGAAATACCGTTACATATATTACCAATAGGTAAACTATAAAGGGTTAACCAACAACTTGAATTGATTGACTGCTATACCCTAGAGGAGAAAAAAATAATAGATACTGAGTGACTGCTGTGTTTCTCTCTTCCTCTCTCTGTCTCTTTCTTCCCTTTTCCTCTGATTAGTTTTAGTCTCTTGAATGTTTTCGCAGGTGTTCTCTTCAGCAACACCTCATGCTATCTATGTCCCAGCCTCCCTTCCCCTCCCGAAGCTGACGTACAATGGTCGCAAGGAAAGACCGGAAATATTTACACGCAGGGGGAAATGCCGGGAAATTCCGAAGCTGGAATGAAAAATGAAGTTGTGTCTATGTTTTGATTCGGCTCGAGCACAGAGATCTGGATTTGCATCTCGCATCCACACGAACTGCTAAAGCCCAAGGCACACGAGTTCCGAAACTTCCAAAACCCCCAAAGTTCTGGGGGGGGGGGGGTTGCATTCATAGGGTCTGAAATCCCCCATCCATAGTCCTTCCAAAAGTGCCACTGAGAAAATAGTTTTCCTGAATCTGGAAAGTAACCAAGAAGAAAAATCTAATTAATTCTTGGTGAAATGTAGTGATAATGACAGCAGCCATAAACAAGTGCAGAGGCTTCCAGTTGGCCTCTGATGAGCATGATACTTTATAATTAGCATTTAATAATTACTTTAATATTCTTGCTTCATTGTTTATGGTAAGAACAAAAATTCCCTGGCAGTTAGAATAGAAACATCTAACACGTTGCAAAAGAACCTGTATGCACAACAAATAAACTCCCTCTTTCTTTCAAGATACATTACATGTCACAGTCAGGTCTTTCCCAAGTTATAAACAGGAACACAGCCTGGCTGGGTTTTCCCGTGGCAATCTTGGGTCGTAGCTGGAGTTAGGCAGCCTGGAGCCAAGTTGGGTGTAGCAGATGCTTTGGTTTTCGTGGAAAATCTCCGAACTGGGTCGAGCAACACTTACTAGTCGTAGCAGGATTTTAACAGTAATATCTCAGTGGTCAAAAGGGCAGCATCCAGAGTTTGTTTTTCAAAAGCTATGTTAAAATGCAAGTGTCTTTGCAGCCTTTACAGTCACCTACAGTATGTAGGATACAGAAGTAGACACACAAAACAGCATTGTAGTGTAGTAACTTTAATTCAAATAGATGAAAAGGGGTAAGGTTGCACTTACAAGATAAAAAGTTATTTGTAGCACATCAGAAGTGATTCTCCCTGATTCCACTGAACCAGGCTGACTTCATGTTTTGGGCCAAGTATGAAACTTGCCTAGGGGTGGCCAGGTGGCTTCTCCAAAAATACTGGACACACTGGTGAAAGGTGAGACGCGCTCGAGACAAGTCTGTGGGGAGGTACGTTATTTATGAATTATCTGACAATTACATAATTTTTTCTAAATTTCACTCTGTGCACCCCATTTTGCACCAATTTTCAACATTTCATTAAAAAATGTATATTTATAAATAACATACTTGCAGTCATACTCTCACCCCACCCTCCCCTCATCATCTCTCATCCCCCTCATCATCTCTCACTCCCCTCATCTCTCACCCTCCTCCCCTCCCTCTCATTCTCTCTCCTCCCATCTCATTCTCTCCCCCTATCACTCTCTCTCCCCATCAATCTCATTTTCTCTCCCCCATCTGTCTCACTCTCTCATTCTCTCTCTTCCCCATCCCTCTTACTTTCTCTCTTTCGTCTCTCTTATTTTCTTTCCCCCCCCCCATCCCTCTCATTTTCTCTCCCCCATCCCTCTCATTTTGTGTCCCCCTCAACCTTCTCATTTTCTCTTCTCATTCTCTCCCCCCTCTCACTCTCTCTCCCCCATCCCTCTCATTTTCTCTCCACCATCCCTCTCATTACCTCTACCCCCATCCCTGTCACTCTCTCCCCCATCCCTCTCATTCTATCTCCTCCCCTTCCCTCTTATTTGCTCTCCCCCCCCATTCCTCTCATTCTATCTCCTCCCCATCCCTCTTATTTTCTCTCCCCCCCATCCCTCTCATTTTCTCTCTCCCCATCCCTCATTTCTGTCCCCCCATTACTCTCATTCTCTCTTCTCCATACCTCTTATTTTCTTCCCCCATCCCTCTCATTTCCCCCCCCCCCCATCCCTCTCATTTTCTCTCCAACACTATCCCTTTCATTTTCTCTCCCCCACATCGCTCTCATTTTCTCTTCCTCCCCACAGAACAAGCATAACCACAGAAAAACACACACACACACACACACAACAGAACAAATACACGGACAGACTCACACACAGAGACTCACAGCCTCACTTCTCTCTGCTCCACGCTATTTCCTCCATCATGGCCTCACCCCCAAGCTCCTGACACCTCCTTCTGATTGGCTGCATTACACAGCAGCAGATAATCAAGATGGAGGAAACTGCCCAGCTCCCTGCTTCAGGAAATCCACGCCCCCAAACCGGTCAGGTCACTCAGTCCAAACAGGTAATGCCCACATGTCCAGAATTGCCTCTCATTTTTTACTGGACAGTGCCCAAATACAGGACAGTCCGGTTCAATACCGGACACCTGGCACCCCTAACTGCTTGTTTCTCATCTACCTTCTTGCTTCCCGGCGTAATCCATGTTCCATGGTGGTGGCGGCGACTATTTACGGTTAGTGATGTCACTTCCTGGTAGCTCACTGGGTCCTCCCTACGTGTTTTGCGAAACCTGTGCTTACTTCCACAGGGGTAATCGGAATGCAGAGGTACTCTGATATTTGTCTTAAATCCCTGTCATTAGCCATTACTATGCTGGATAATGGATCTATAAAAAATAATATATTGTGTATGTAACATATGTTAAAGATACATAAATATAGATATACTGTATATAATACATACACAATATATATGAAAAATATATCTAAAATATTTGTTTAGTATTACTGAAAAATGTGTTAAAAATAACAAATAGAATATACAAAAGATGATATTACAAGGATACGATGGTATTGTACATATGGTTTGATCTGTATATCAGAATTAATCTAGAGGCATGCAGGAGGCTGGATAACCTCCAAATTTGAATTCTTTAAAAATGCTGCCAGATCCATTTCAATATCCAGACCCTTGGATGTTAGGGTCTGTAATCTATGGGTTCTAGGCTCTCCCTCTTGCATAATTGGAGAAGTCTGTCTCCACCTCGTACACTCATTCTGACACATTCAATTGCTTTAATATGAAATCTAGGTGGAAGAATGAAGATTTGATCAAGGCTCACACCTGATGTTTAAAGGCCAAGTCACAATCAAGGACAACACCATGATTTCACACACGGACAGAGTCTAGGATCCCGAATCTTAAGTTCAGTTGGTATGTCCCGGCTGCAGTCGTGTTGTCTTCCATCTGTGAGCATCCACCACGATCACTTCTGCCTTATCAGGATTCAACCTCAACCAGCTGGAACTCATCCACTCTAGGAACTCAGATAAACATCTATTAATGACTGATAGTGGGTCCTCAGTGACTGGTACAAAGGACAAGTAGAGTGAGTGTCATCTGCATAGCATATCAACAGGTATTTTTATTTGCTATTGTGCTACAAAGAACGTGTTATCTATTTGAATTAAATTTACTACACTAAGATGTTGTTCTGTGTGTGCTCCTCTGAAATCTTAGAGCAATCATTACTTTGCAATTTCAAGGAGGAGGCCCTTCTTGAAAAAGCTGCATGGCTGACTACATTGGACTAACACCAGAGGACTTATACTGTACAGACAAAAGTGTCTGCCAGAGATAGACAGAGAGACGGAGAGAGAGACACAGAGATACAGAGAGAGACAGCAGGAGAGACACATATTCAAGAAATCAATAGTTCCTTGATCATTTTCTTATATATTACATTTACGTATACTGGTCTGGACTTGTCGTAATAGAGGCAAGCCACCCACTATCTGTCTTGTCTCCTTCAATCAGTTCCAGTTCAGACTAGTGCCATTTGATTTTGGTAAGTGGGACAAGGTAATATTCAGATTTATTATACATTTTTTACCATCATTTGACCTGTCTCTTCTCTACCCACTTTATATACTTGTCAATCACTTGGGTAGAGCAACACAGTTAATTAACACCCTAATCTGTGTTGATGCCTGGTTATGAAGTATAAAAATGATTTGTGATATAGACGAGCTTAATAATCAAGAACAAATAGTCAACACCCTTCTGTGGCTAACGAAATGCTTTTATTTGTGCGAGCTTTCGAGTTACACCGATCTCTTCTTTGGGCGATGTTATAATTGATTAATCCCAAAAACATATTTAGAAACAAGGAACTGAAATGATATCGGTGGGTGAAGCCTCCCCCCTCCCTCAACCCCCCCCCCCCCACACACACACACCGAATAATGCGATTTATAACTTAAGGTGTTAAATGGTCCCTGAAGGCTTGTGATGTAAGGGAATGCGCGTGTGTGTGTGTGTGTGTGTGTGTGTGTATGTGTGTGCGTGTGTGCGTGTGTGTGTGTGTGTGTGTGTGTGTGTGTGTGTGTGTGTGTGTGTGTGTGTGTGCGTGCGTGCGTGCGTGCGTGTGTGCGTGTGTGCGCGTGTGCGCGTGTGTGCGTGTGTGCGTGTGTGCGTGTGTGTGTGTGTGTGTGTGCGTGTGTGTGTATATGTGTGTGTGTGTGTGTGCATGCGTGTGTGTGTGTGTGTGTGTGTGTGTGTGTGTGTGTGTGTGTGTGTGTGTGTGTGTGTGTGTGTGTGTGTGTGTGTGTGTGTGTGTGTGTGTGTGTGCGTGTGTGTTAGCTAGCTGCTAAGCTAATGAAGCTGCTTTAATGTGAATTTTAATAATAGTGTACGGGAGCAGGGGGTCATTGCGGGGATACCGGCACCCCATACCGGGACCTATAACAGGGGAAGCAGTGGGTCTCCTATTAAATAATACATAGTGTGTTGGAGCAGGGGGTCTCCTGAGCTGAACCGCATTTATTTTAGCCTCAGGGACCCCCTACTTCCCGAGACACAGGCCTCGGTATGGGGTGCCGGTATCTCCTGCAGTATTTAAATCTCCCGGTCACGTGTGCCATGAAGCAGAGGTTTTAGAAATGGTGGGGATACCGGCACCACATAACGGGGCCCGTAACTCAGGAAGCAGGGGGTCCCCAAGGCTGAAATCAATGCGTTTCAGCTCAGGAGACCCCTGCTCCTGTACCCTATTATTCAAATGAATATTTAAACTGCACGATCGCTTGTAAGAGCCGTGCAGGGATATGCAGCTCTCTCCGTGCAGCTCTTCAAGGCTGCAGTTTAAACAAACAAACAGTTTAAGTGCGATAGAACAAGTCGTGCGATGTTGCATTTTTTGATAGCACTTTAAAAAAAATTGTGTTTTTTCTTAGTGGATACCGTTTTAACACACATGTTTTAGTGTGCGGTAAAACAATGCAAAGTCGCTCGCCAGTGCACTGATTTTATCGAGGTTTAGTGAATAGGCCCCGTAGTGTATATTGGTGAATGTTTTATAACAATATTTATTACTGTATACAAGAACATAAGTAATAAAGATTGCCAAAGAAATTCAATCTCCCACCACTTTGCCCTTGCTGTCTCTTGTGAAGTTTCAGCGGTAAGATAAAGAACAAATAGAGGTGTTAATGAAAGACTTTGTTGTTTTGTAGTTACACCGCCGTGCAGATGTTCTGTATACCAGTTCAATGGAACGCATGCACATTTCTTTGAATTATTGCACACGATCTGTAATGCAAAGGATTGCAGAAAAGGCACCGAATGATATAATTCTGATGTCCTGTGTTGCTGGATGTGTTTGCTATATGAAGAAGGTGTTTGTAACAGGGGACTTATCCCTGTTCAAAAATGTGCCTCTAATCCAGCAGTGTGGTGGTTAACTGCTGGTAGACAATTAACCAACACCACCTGGCTGATTACATGTGTCAGAAAAAGCCTGCCTCTGAGACAGGAAGGGAGATTCTTCCTGAGCCCACACGTGAGCTGAACCAGGAAACAGACAGAGGAGAGGTTCCTGAGTCTCAAAGGTGAGACTGACAGAGGGAACACAGACATCTTGAGCCTGCCAAAAGAGACTGCTCGCTGCCAACAAGACACAGGGGACAATACTGTACTTCTAAACCTGGATCCTGACTTTGCCTTATCGCACAAGGCTGTTGTGACAGGGTAAATAAAAGCCACCAGCTATATGCCTGGAAAACCTATGTCTAGTCTGCAGTGCAGCACTGACTAGGTTAACTTCAGCTGGGAACCTCAGGACAATTAGTTGGAACCCAGTTGCCTAATCCATGTGTGTTAAAAACCCAGGCTGTAGACACATGGGAGCTGGCTGTTGAGGAGAGAGGAGTAAGCTGCTAAAGAGATTACTGAAACAAGGTCTGAGTAGCAAAGTAGTTGAATTGTGAACTGTCTGTTGTGAACTGCCTAGAAAAAGGGTAGCTACCTTATATATAGACTGTCTGCTAAAGAGAAACTGTTTTGTTTGGTTTGCTGAAGAAAAAGCCATTTTCTTTTGTTTGCTGATGAAAAGCTATTTTTGTTTTGTGTGCTGTATATCTTTTAAGGCTAAATAAATAAGCCTTGTCAAGAAACCCACATGTGTAGTTGCATGTACCCTGCAACAGGTGTGGACACCAGGAGAACAGTTAAGCCTTCCCCTACAACTACAAGAGACAGATAAGACTATTCTTATAAGACTGTTATCTATGTCTATATATATATATATATATATATATATATATATATATATATATATATATAAATGTCTCTATGATGTGGGCTGGTGAATCGCTGGGCTAACCACGCAGTTAAAGAGAGCTGGACTACAAGTGTATATATACTCCAAAGTAGAGCAGATTTTGTTTGCTGATTTTCACGTTTGCTATGTTTAAAGTGACAGGCGCAATAAAGCCTTATTTTTATTTCACCTTAAAACAGTCTCCATTGCGTATCTCTGCACATGTCCTCTAACATATGGTGTCAGAAGTGGGGATGAGAGGTGGCCCTTGAAGTTAAAAGGGGCCCCGGAGATTGCCTGTGGAATTTGTTTGTGCTTTTTGCCTGCATACAGTCTTACAAACAGCCTGAGCAACAAAAACAAAGACTCACCTGCAGCAGACCAGAATTAAAGGGCTACACTGCATTGAACAAAGCCACAGTTGGACTCTTTTCCCCAATCCCAAGAGCAGAGAAAGAGACTGTGCTGAGACCTCACTTTCCTATCACAATAATGTGTAATACTGTATTTGGTAAAGAGGCTTAGCCCTCCAGCTGTAGTTAGGATTCAAGAAGTGAGGTAGCGCTCCAATGATAGGAGCTAGGCTTTGTTTATTATTTGTTTATTATTATTTGTTTAGGCTTTGTTAATTATTTTCTTTAAAAAAAAATTTTTTGCTGAAGCAGGGCAATTTTCAGCAAGCAAGTTCCGAGTGTAAAATTGCCCTGCTAGGTAAAAAGGGATTGCTGAACTGTGAAAAGGGTAACCCAATGCCAATTGCTGAGTGTTACGTTGCCGTACCGGGAGTGAAAGAAAGTGGGAAAAAAGAGAATATTTTGTTTCTGCAAGTAAAGTCTGTCTATGAATCTTGGGAGTACAACATGCACCCAAAGTGTGAAGAGTGAATGCCATAATACCCAAAGATGAGACTGAAAATTACTGAACTCAAAACAGAAAACCAAATTATTTTGCTGAAACGAAGGGATTGTACATAGCAAGTAAATTGTGTAAAGCAAATGCCTTTGCTGAAACAAGGAAATGGGCAGCTACACTAGCAAGCATTGTGTGAAAGAAATAGGGCCAAATCGGTAAAGGTGAAGAGTACACCCAAAAAAAAAAAGCCCCTGGAAATTTAAAATGACCGCCCAGCTGAAGTCAAATACAGACTCTGCAAAACTAGGGAAGAAGCAGTGTCCCTTCAGGCCTTATCCAGACGATGAGAGTGAATGCATGCACAGGACTGCTGATGTTTTAAAACTTACCAAAGGAAAGAAAAAGTCTACAGAGATGCCTGTGAGAGCTACGACATCTACAAGTAAAATATGCCCACCTGTTGTACTACCATAATTTTGGGTTCTAGCAAAAACAGTGGCAACAGCTGCAATAGCGCCTCCTGAGGTCAGGAAGAAAAATACACCTGGTAGCCCAAAATGGAGGACAAGATGTGGCGTTCCTGTAATGAACCCTACCCCACAGAAGAGTGGCCCTTCCAGTCCGATGATGAGGAAGGCATCTCTTATGGGGAACCCAAACCGAGTCACACCCACAAAACACCCCAAGAATGGTGGGGGTGCCTGAACTCGGTACGAACCGAAAAGACCTCTCTCTATGATGACGAATATGATCGGCAGGAGAGAGCGGGAGCAGCAGATCACCGAATATTTCGGTCAGCTAACGCAACTGCAAGAAAA
Source organism: Ascaphus truei (assembly GCF_040206685.1). Classification (NCBI taxonomy): domain Eukaryota; kingdom Metazoa; phylum Chordata; class Amphibia; order Anura; family Ascaphidae; genus Ascaphus; species Ascaphus truei. Next base: position 539,712,260 of record NC_134483.1, read on the forward strand.
GCCTGGCGTATACAATGAAGCTGCTGAAGTTTCAAATAAAGACGGAGACCCCAGTATTCCTGATGGGATGGAGTCATCCAAAACAAAAAGACAGAAAAAGAAAAGCGGTTCCTCATTTACCGTGGAAGGAACCGACACATCTGCAAATCCCGCGGAGAGAAAGGGTGTCCGAGATGCCCTGCAGCCTAGAGAAAATTGAGAATTTGTCCCGCGGATGACCGAATATCCAGAGGGTAAAAGGCAGAAGTCGTGTACCCCAAAGAAGTGTCTGTCCGGTGCTAATAGTGAGAAACCCTCAACCAAACATACTAGGGAAGCGGAGCCAGAACCAATGAGTGGCGATCCCTTGACCAGCCCTGAAACTGCCCTGAAAATTACCAGGAAAAATTGAAAAATTGAAACTTGAAAGGGTAGATAATGCTGAGCTACAGAAGACTGTTCTCGCAATGTACTCTGAATCTGGAACAGAATTGGACGATCTCAAGTCTGAGCTAGATACTGCAAACATTACTAATGCCACCATTGTGGAAAAGCAGAGCCAATCCGATAAAATGATGGCTAAGCTGAAGCAGAAGTATGAGGAGGCACTGAAGGAGATTACAGTCTTTCAGCAGGAGGTTCACAGTCTTCGCCTAGAACTGAATGCCTCACAACAAGAGGTCAACAGTGTCCGGACAGAGGTGGACGTATCCCAGAAGGAGGTTCATACACTCCGCACAGCACTGGATGCCTCACACCACGAGATTGGCAGCTGCCACACAAAACTGGAAGTCTCCAAAAAGGAACTTCACAGTCTCGCTGAGGAGCTGGACAATTCTAAAAAAAACTATTGTCAATCTTAATATAGATCTCAAAGTCCCTCAGAAGGAGCTTTTGTCAAACTCCCAGGAGGAAACTCGGTCCCCATAAAAATTAAGAATGGTACCAGACAGGGTTGCCCTCTGTCCCCACTCCTTTTCGCACTATCAATCAAACCCCTGGCAACAACAATTAGACAAAGCCAAGATATAATGGGGGTCTCCATCGGGGACAGAGAATACAAAATGTTGCTGTTCGCGGATGACGTTATCCTGTCTCTGACATCCCCCATGACGACCCTTCCTAATCTTCAGTTTGAGTTGGAAAGATTCGGCCGGATATCAGGGTACAAAATCAACAGCGATAAATCAGAAGCCCTGAATCTTTCCCTGACCACCCAAGAAGTAAAACTAATGAAGCTCAACTTTAGTTACAAGTGGAGCTCCACAAATATAAAATACTTGGGAGTCAGAATAGCCAACTCATACGCAGCATTGTACAATTGCAATTTTCCCCCTTTATTTACAAAAATTAAACAAGATCTCCAGAGATGGAACAAATACCATATTTCATGGCTCGGTAGGGTGGCATCAGTTAAGATGAACATCCTTCCCAGACTGCTGTATTTCTTCCAGACTCTCCCGGTCTGTGTGCCGCTGGCAGACCTCAAAAACATCCAAAATAGCATCTTCCAATTTATATGGAAAAATCAAAGCCCCAAAGGAGTGCGGAGGCCTAGGTGTACCAGATATAATCAACTACTACAAAGCATCTAAAACACCTAAAACAAACGGTGGTATGGAATAACGACCCAGCGTCCTGTGGCTGGTTGGAGATTGAGGCCTCATACGTGGCTCCTCTATCCCTTGGAGCACTACTTTGGTCCCAGGGGGGTGGGAAGATAACAATACCAGGCGAAATAGGCCTGGGAGCCATAAAATGTACGTGGAAAATTTGGTCACAAACAAAAGACAGACGTGGATTGACATCCTCCCCCTCCCCCCTTATACCTCTATTCGATAACCCAGATTTTCCCCCGGGTTGCGAACCCAGGGACTTCCAGCAATTCCGTGAGTCGGGTATAAAGACAGCATCAGACTTACTTAACAAGGGGTCTCTGATGTCATTCTTGGAGTTACAGGACAGACACCCCTTGGTTAAACTTCCCTTCTACGGATTCCTCCAGATCAGACATTTCCTCCAAGTGGCGTCCCACAGGTCCAAATTTAAAAGCCTCACGACCTTCGAAAAGAAATGTGCCTTGGGAACTTACCAAAGAGGTCTGATCTCGGGAATCTACCTGGGACTAGCACATTCCATGATACCCGCCAATCACAATTATATGTTGAAATGGGCTGAGGACCTAAACGTAGACATAGATAGAGATGACTGGGAGGACATTTGGGAAGCTGCAGCCAAAACATCCATTTGTACTACTACCAAAGAGAATATATACAAAATTCTATTTCATTGGTACCTGTCCCCGAGAAGGCTGAGCCGGATCTTCCCTGACCAGCCAGATATCTGTTGGAGAGGGTGTGGTCAGGGTGGAGATCTGGCACATATACTATGGAGTTGCCCTAAGGTCCAGATTTTCTGGAATATGATCCGCTCTATAGCGGAGGAAATAGCAAGAGAAGAGATACCTCTAGACCCCCTGGTGTTCCTACTAGCGAAACCAACTGATTCAGCCTCAGCTTCTACGAGAAAACTAATCTCACACCTGCTCACAGCAGCTCGCTGCTCGCTAACAGCCAATTGGAAACAAATAAAAACCCCGTCCAAACAGATGGTTCTCCGTCGAACAAATGAGGTTAAATCGATGGAATACCTGTCGGCCCTCCTGAACCAGAGCCTAGACCGGTTTAACAAGGTCTGGGATTTATGGCCCTACAGTTAAGATTAAAACACTCGCATCTCCAGATTGCTGTGCCTTCCCCCCCCCTCCACCCCCTCCTCCCCTCTTCACCCTTTTCTTTTGCTCTTTCTCTACCTGTTCTACACTATTCTCACTTTTCTTCTTTAAAAAAAGGAGGAGTTACTGTTTATTTTCTGCAAGCTTCCCTGTCTAGGTTCTGTAAGATTGACTGCCTTAATATATGTACAATTGGTGGTAAACACACCTCCTGCAAATGTTTTGGTATGCTGCCTGTAACCATCCATGAAAACCAATAAAAATGTTTGTTAAAAAAAAAAAATTACAGAGCTCCAGAATATGAAGTAGACACTGATACAAACTCAGAGAAAGCAAAGTGCGCAAATAAATTCCCTGAGAAGAGACTTGCACGATGCACTCAAAAAACAGGAATCTCTCACGGATGAGATTACAGTACTACAACGACAAGTATTGACCCTGACCAATAATCAGTGTCCCACAGCCACGAAAACCCAAAGAATAAAGGGTACAGTGAGAGCTGGGAACACCGCTCACCTAAAAAACAAGGTTGCAAAGTCTGAACCACCTAAGCAAGCACTAGCTAAACCTTCAGTGGCCCAACAAGCAACACAAAAAGGTATACGTGCCGAATCAAAACCAGAAAAATCTTTAGCTAGTGAAGTTGAGAAGATAGGACGTTCTCTGGAAAAGAAGTGCAACTCAATCCCAAAGCAGCTGAACTGGCGACTCTGTTGAGTGGAGGAAGTGCAGAAAGACAGCATCAAGGGCGGAAAACTCAAAGGGCTAGTCCTAACTCCTCTACAACTGTCGCCATACAGTTGATCTACAAAAAGAAGAGCGCCCGATGCAAGGGAAATCTCATGACCACACACTCAGAAAGAAGACGATACTTGGGAAAAGTTCTCCTCGAGCGACTGAGGAGTCCTGAACTCAAGCACCTTCAGGAGGAGACATAAATAAACTGGAGAAAGGGCTCCAATCCCAGCGGGACTGAGGGTTCTCTTCCTCCATCCACTCTCATTTAAGTCACAGAAAGATCTCGAATGAGAGTGGAAGGATGGGCTTTGGCTGTGGCAAGCCCGAGATTCCCACAAACAGGGGAGGTACTGTTCAAAAATGTGCCTCTAATCCAGCAGTGTGGTGGTTAACTGCTGGTAGACTATTAACCAACACCTGGCTGATTGCATGTGTCAGAAAAAGCCTGCCTCTGAGACAGGAAGGGAGATTCTTCCTGAGCCCACATGGGAGCTGAACCAGGAAACAGACAGAGGAGAGGTTCCTGAGTCTCACAGGTGAGACTGACAGAGGGAACACAGACGTCTTGAGCCTGCCAAAAGAGACTGCACGCTGCCAACAAGACACAGGGGACAATACTGTACTTCTAAACCTGGATCCTGACTTTGCCTTATCGCACAAGGGTGTGGACACCAGAAGAACAGATAAGCCTTCCCCTACAACTGCAAGAGACAGATAAGACTTTTCTTATGACTGTTATCTATGTCTATATACATATATATATAAATGTCTCTATGATGTGGGCTGGGGAATCGCTGGGCTAACCACGCAGTTGAAGAGAGCTGGGCTACTAGTGTATATATACTCCAAAGTGGAGCAGATTTTGTTTGCTGATTTTCACGTTTGCTGTGTTTAAAGTGACAGGCGCAATAAAGCCTTATTTTTATTTCACCTTAAAACAGTCTCCATTGCGTATCTCTGCACATGTCCTCTTACAGTGTTAAAATGGAGAACCTGCAAAACATGAATGAAAACACTGGCATCGGTACATCATTGCATGAAACCAACAACATTACTCACTAAACCCTGCTAAAGTACTCTAGTTCTTCAGTACAGATTATCACCCCCCAAATAATTCTAAAAGATGCTGCTTTAATTTCATGGTTTTATCCGTTTCAGTCACTGATTGCTCCAGCCCAAAGTCCTCATGTACGTAACAGTCCAGTTATTGTGTCTTTGATGTTCTTCAATTTTACAGCAGTGTATTTGTACTGCAACTGAAGAGCATGAAAAAAAGCACCCTACAAATTGTTCGCTATAGCCTTCTTTCCACACGAGCCTTGGCATCAAGTTCGAAAGGCACCTGGTGCTGAAAAATCAGCTGGACAAATCTATGTGTTGTCCCCTGCAGTGTGGAACACTGAGGGATGTCAGGAGGAGGACCCGCAGCTACAGGGATACATCTCTGCCTCCGCGGTTCAGTTACCACAAGTGTACTTTGTTAAATAGACACAAGAAACTACTCTGGGATGCCACTTTTCTGTAAGTCAGCCACAGGTGGATGGTGGGGGCGTGTCATAAGAACAATTCCATCGTCACTGAATGAATGAGCAGGACATCTGGCATCTCGCATTGCTTAGCGGCACATAGGGGCAGATGATGGTTCCTCCAGATGTGGTGCTCTCTCTTGCAATAGTCTATCCACAAGCGAATGGAAGCCATCCATGCACCTCACAATATGGTCCATCCTCTGTAACATGGTCCATTTCTTTCCCCAGCTCAGGTACCTGTGTACGATCAGTGGAAGGTCTGGCTACAGGTGTGCCAAACATGTCATCATCGCAATTGCCAAAGAGAAAACCACTTGACAATGCAATGGTATTACTGAATAAGGCACCGATAAAATTCAGACTGGAGCTTAGTCTTTATTGGGGAGAGCTGAGTCCGAGGTGGGTGCGCTTGGTCCAGGGTGAGGTGAGCTGGGTTTGAAGAGGGGCGTTCTGGATCCAAGGTGGGGTGAGCTGGGTCGCAAGTGGGGTGTGCTGGGTCTGAGGTGGGGACTCCAAGGTTAGGTGAGCTGGGTGTTGTGGGGCTTGAGATTGCTGGTGAGGCGAGCTCAGTCTGAGGTGGGGTGAGCTGGCTGGCGTGGAGTGAGGTGGGTCTGGGTTTGGTTGGGGTCGGTGATCTCCGTGGACCTTGTCTTTGCATCACTAGTTCACTGTCCAGATGTTTCTGTATTAAGCCCAGTTTTATAACAGCAATGCAATTGTAGAAGTCTGTACTTACTTGTTGCAGAATCAGCATTCCTGAGCAGTTTGATCACAATGATTTTTGCTTCTTCCTCCCTCTTAGTCCTACTGCCTGCCCCTTCTTCACTTTTGTCAGATAGGGTTTTCTTTGCCAGCGGAAGTCTAGCCATGACTGCTTTTCGGGGTAGCAGGTTGTCTGACATTGTGGTCAAGGATCCTGTGCCTTTTTGGGGTTTAAATGGCTGTAACAGGCACAGCCTTGAGAAGATAGATTTATCCATTATTGGAGCAGTAGATGGCCAACAGCGATGCAGCAGAATAGTTCTGATCTAGAACAGCCTTTTCTAGGTGGATGTATCCAATTTATGAGGACCTTTATATACAGCTGATGTAGTCATACCAGTACTAGAAATGAAATATGATTGAACGTCTATTGTGAAAAGGTGTTAAAGGTTGGTCACTTCTTATGGGCTGGAGCAACCGTCATACTATAAAGGTGTAGGTGTAAGGTCAGTCTGAACTTGTGATTGGATGTCTATTGTGACAAGGTGTCAAAAGTCAGACTCTTGCTTTACTGCCACGGTACACTGATAATGGTATAAAACTTGCATTATGACACCTAAATAACATTCAACGGTATATTTGTAATACCAACAGTGACCCAAAAAAAGAAACAGACTGACAAGTCTGAAAATAATGCAGATAAAAAGAAGGAATTCACAACCGCAAGAACACAACAGGGGCTGTAGCAAGAGAGCATCCAGGTGCTCAAGGGAAGACAAAGGTTTGTAGGATGGTCTGCAAGGTCAGAACCGAGTAAGTACACTACTGCATGCAGAACACTGGTCTTCCTGTCATTAGCCGATAACAGTTTGACTGTATACTGTGTAGAAGTGCAAGAACAGGAGCGCACAGCCAAGGGAGCCAGGTTCAGATTATGATAACAAAAAATATTTATTGAAACATCACCAATAGGCGGTATCGGAACCCTCCTACGCGTTTCGCTCCTTGTTCCGATACCTCGTTTTGGCGATGTTCCAATAAATATTTGTTGCTTTTATAATCTGAACCTGGCTCCCTTGGCCGCGCGTTGCTGTTCTTGCACTTCTACACTTAGACTGTTCTACTTGCAGCTGGTCACGCCTTAGCAAAGAGATACTGAGAGTGGGTAAGGATCTAAATCTTTATACTTATTCAAGAAGAAACTGAAGATAAAAAGAAAACAATGTGATTACTTTGCCTTGTTGAAGATTGTTATATTTTGTGCCCCCCTATTGAGGCTGCAGCAGTGTGGGACACATCATTGATTGTTACCTTCAGGAGGGCTTATTATTTATGTGCACACATTTACCACACTACCTAATCCATGCAAGAGTTCTCTTCCTTCTCTTTATATCTTTGGATACTTTATGGAAATATTATATTCCTAAACTATTTGAGCACCCATTATTCTCCCTTTTGACTGTACACTGTACATGCTTTTGGAGCTCAGACCACTGCCCTTATTGCATTGAGCTAGTGCCGCAGATTGTAAATGACAAGTACACAAGCATAACAGGAAGCTACAGTAAAAACAGCTCTAGAGTACATGACATTGGGAATTTTTTCACCAAATTGACATTTTCGCTATGATCCGAAATTAGAACCAAAACCAATATCAAGGGACATGAGGTACTGTAAGCCCAGAAACAAACAAAAATAAATGCAGCGCAAAATAAATGTGCAAACAAAGGCACCAAGAGTTATAAATACTCCTTTCACAACTTTATAAGGGCCTTTACCTCTGAGAAACCAAGTGTTACTTTAGAATTTCTCAAGATCAGCCTTTTAGGGATCATCCATTAGGATCCATTTACACACACACCAGTGACTGCACCTGAGGTGCGAATAAAGATTGGGACAATGGGTAACATTCTAGTTTCCATTGGATGTGACTTTTGTGATCCACATTTTCATGTTGTCTATACCGTACGTCATTGCTTGTCTCATATTTCTTCATTTAAGTTTTTAGTAAAAGCTACGTTTTAACTATGCCATCAATTCACTATTTTTATCTGAGTGCTGTATAAAAGGAGCTCTTTATCTTGCTTCTGCAAGTATTTGCTCACATCTTTTACTTGTTTTCTGTTTGCGGAAGACAAAGTAGAGACGTACTTTAAGCGTTGAGTAGTATTTTTTTCTTATTCACTAAAATCATCAGTACAGTAAACATTATACCTATCCAAAATCTAATAACCTTTTGTTTGTTTTTGTTTAAATAATTCATTGCATTTTGTGCTAAGAAGAAAGGGGTGCAAGAAGGGCACGCTATTGATTAAAGAAAAATATATCAATGTTTCCCTCCTCGGTGCTCACCCGTTGCTGATCCCGGCGTCCCAAAACTGGATCCAAGTGGACAAGAGGAAGCACACAGGAGCCTTTAGGTAAGTTAAATGAACTTATTCTGTATTAAAGCATCAGAGCAGGTATACTGTATACATAATGTACCATTTCAGGACAGACAAGTCCTTTCTTCAAATTAACTAAGTCCTCAAATTAGGTGAGAACATGTTGGGCTGTGTTGGTTCTGATTCTCAAGCTTTAGGCCAGCTCACATACTGTGCTGTCAGGAAGGGTTAGAAAAGATGGAGCATTGAGCATTTATTGGCAGTTCTACTATTACAAAATACAGGTTCCCTCAGGGAATTACATTATTTTATTATTGCCAGTTTATTTATGCAGGGATTTGAATATTATTTCTTAAGATTCACCTGCACTAGTACTAGTGTGTTTTCTAGGTCATTCTTCTAGAAAGAAACGAAAGGATCGTGCAGGGTCAGAGGTTTCACCGAGATTGGGCAGACTAGGTGGGCCAACTGGTTCTTATCTGATATCAATTTCTATGTTTCTATTACTCAAATGGGTAAATTGTATAAACTCTGTGATCGCCAAGCCAGGCGGTATAAAGTCATTGGGGCTTCCATGTCAGACAGGACAGATTGATCATCTTAGAGTTTATAGAATATATATATAGAGATATAGATAGATAGATAGATAGATAGATAGATAGATAGATAGATAGATAGATAGATAGATAGATAGATAGATAGATGTAGCCATGTATAAAAATGGTATACAGTTCTTTCTCATGCTGGCAGTAAAACCTGGTAAGTGTGCAGGATTGCCAGCATCAATCATGGAGGTTTGCCCTCACACCCTGGTGAGGTGTCATATGTACACAAGGGGAGTGGTAACATGCTCTGTGTCCACTATTAGTGACACAAGAGGTGTGGCTATTTTCTGAGTCTATATAAGACACAGAACTGCCTAAAGTTAGTGTGGTTGGAGGTGGTGATTCAAGAGTGTTCTGTAGTGGTTGGAGTTCAAGTTCAAAAGGGATCAGTGATGGTCCAGTTCTGGAGGTCTGCAGCAGTTAAGGCTGTCAGATATAACCCATAGTATCTACACTGTGATCAGGGACCTGACACAGGTGGGGATCTCCCTGAGGGGAGAGGTGACCAAATTCCTTTGGGAGGGAAGAACCTTCTGAAGGGAGGTACAGCATAACGATGAGCGGCTAAGAACGACCACTGTGAGGGGCAGTCTGCTAAAGATGTCAAAAAAGATGCCCAGATTCAACAGATCCTTGCTGTGTATGTGTGGAGTCATTGCACAGGAGGAGGCAGAGATCCTGATGAGGTGGAGGCGCTGCATCAGATGTGAGTAGGACTCAATCCCCACTACCTCAGATGCCTGTCTTACTGATATCCCCATACCAACCCAGGGGGAGACTCAGGAATCCTGTAAGCCAGTGGGTGCATCACACATACATACACGTAATGGGACCAGTAGACCACAGGGGCCAATGTGAGATTGGGTGGGTCTGGAAAAACCGTTACATACATATATATATATATATATATATATATATATATATATATATATATATATATATATATGGGAAAAACAGGAAGAGAGAGCGCACGCCCATAGCGTAAAATAGTATTTTAATGAGGGGAGGGGGAGAGGGGGGATAAAAAATGCACTCACAAGGGTACAATAAAAACAAGCATTGTGTGATATAATCACCACCATCCGGTTCGTGTCTGCAGCGTCTTGGGGCAGTCCCAGTATTGCAGTATCAGGATCGTAGTCCCAACAGGTATCCAGGGCAGATAGTATTCAATACAACTGTATTAGAGTCCTGAAAGATGGCTCCATGTAGTACAGGCTTCTGCAGCAGTTGCGCATGGATCCGTCCGTTCCAGCGCTCGGTGATGACGTCAGTGTCAATGCAAATTCAAATTTGCAAAATACTTATATATTTAATATTTTATATTTTAAATATTATTATAATATCTTATATTTTATATAATATTTGCCCAAATTGTGAGCAAATTCATGTGGTGCTAAAGTGCAATCCACAACTGTCCGAAGACAGAAGGCCATTTCATGTGATCAACACGGAGAGTTCTTGACATCTTTTTTTAAGCATTATATACTGTATGTAGAGAAACGGATCCCCATCTGGGGACAGGATGCAAGGCACTGCTGAGTGGAAACGCAGAGTGAAGAGACTGATGCTGCTGGGTCACTAAAAATGGTTGCTTTATTGTATCAGGACATCACAAAAATAGAAAACACCTCGCGGAGGCGCACTCTGACGCGTTTCGTACCTCTGGGGTACTTTGTCAAAGAGTAATGCCCTCCATACTGACGCCGGTATAAATGGCCACCGTGGATTGATAGCCCGCCCCCATACGTCACACGGCCGTGTTCTCGCGATGTTAGGTAGCGAGGCACTGCTAGTGTAAGCATGGGATAGGGGATCAAAAGCCCCCGGCTGTCCCAGATATTGCCGGAGTCAGTTTAGAATAACTTTATGCATACAAGCAAACGAACAATATTGACATAAATCCTACACATACACAGTGAGACTTAAGTGCATAATAAATTAATTAATCATACCACGCTGAAACCACCATAAATGTGACATAATAATTAAAACAAAAAATAATAAATAATAAAAAATAAACAATAAATTAATAATAATAAACAATAAAAAATAATAAATAAAACCTAGAGACATACTTAAAGAAATAGACTGAAAAACTATAATGTGTATACATATATAATGAAAATAATTTAAAAACAGATTTTGAGGTGTTCATTGTCTTATGTTCTTATATTCAATAAATCCATATGTGACAGTCTATTTTATTTTAATCTTTAGAAAATAAATGTATATTATATAATATTTTAATTTTTAGTTTAAAATATAATGCTCTATAATCTGGTCACATAAATTGGGTCATAAAATGACGATATATTGTGCTCTGGAGTTCAGATTCTGTATCAGATTTCAATGATTTGAGCATGTCATAATCTATCAATAACAATAATGAAATGAATGGTAATAATATCTAATAGAGGGAAAAAGATATATTTCATATATTATAGTATTACTTGAGACAAAATTGGTTATAAACACATCAATCGGATAAAAAATGTTTGAGTTCCCACTCTGTATTCATCCCTGAAGGGGTTAAGGTATTGAGGGTGAATATCCAGAACATCTCACGTTTGTTTAAGATGTTCTGTCTATTACCTCTCCTTGTTGGTAGTGGGATATATTCAAGACCACTGAATTGAAAATGATCAATATTCCCCATTGGGCAAGTAGAGAAATGTCGTGAAACAGGTAAGTCTTGATCTTTCTTTTTTATAGATCTTAGATGTTCCATGATTCTCAATTTCAGTGGTCGGATGGTACGACCCACATAGTTTTTTCCACATCACCAATAAAGAATATATATCACGTGGTCTGTGTTACATGTAATAAAATGTTTGACGGTATATTTATCTCCTGCTACTCTAGAAGATACTGATTTGATAGATTTTGCATAATAACATATGCTACAAAAACACATTTGTAGAAGCCTTTAGGGGGACCAAAGCCTTTAGTATCCTGTTTTGGGGCACAGTATAGATTTGGTGATAATTAGGTAGAGAGCGTATTGGCTCTCCTAAATGTAAACCTAGGTGGTTTATTAACAAAAGGTCTTAATGTCTGATAAAATTCAAGAATATGCCAATGTTTTAAAATAATTGATATAATGTCATTCGAATGACGGCTGTATTGAGTGATAAATAATGGACTATCAGTAGGTCCATCTCTTGTTTTTTTCTTACATTTCTTAGATGTATTTGTAACGGTATTTCTGGCCCGGCCTGACCCACCCAATCTCACATTGGCCCCTGTGGTCTAACCGAACCCCATTACAGTGTAGATATGCCTGATGGTGCACCTGTTGGCTACAGGACTCCTGAGTCTCCCGCATGATGGTGTGTGGGGAGGACCCGTCAGACAGGCAGCTGAGGTAGTGTGCTGAGTCTCACCTAGTTCCAGTGCAGCGCCTCCACCTCACCAGGGCCCCTGCGTCCGCATGGGGATGATCCTGACGAGGAACTCCTCGGTGGTGCAACCTCCTGTGTAATCATTGGACTCTCACACACAGGGGTTTCTCTGATCAGCTCCATCTTTATTGTCACGGTGGGCATGGCTGCCCTCCACAATGGGTATATTCAGCCGATCATCTCGCCCGTGCTCCCTTTAGATAGGTATATCACCTAGATCAGGGATTCACTTATTCCCACAGGAATCACTGTCCTGTGCCAGGTCCCTGGACACAGCCTCCCATGGAGTTACTATAACATAACTGACACTCTGATAGAACTTGAACTCCTTCCTCAGCTCTGACAAGAGCTGGAACTCTTCCTCCTCTCAGCAGAACTCTCTAGCAACTGACTTTTAAACACAGTGCTGTGCCTTATGTAAGCTTCTGAGGCTGACACACCTCTGACATCACTAACCATGGAGTCAGAGCATGTGACCAGTCCCAGCCATACACAGGGCACCCCACCAGGGTGTGAGGGGAAACCTCCATGATTACTGCTGGCATGCCCACACTTACCAGGCCTTACTGTCAGCAGGAGAGATGACTGTAGCCATTTTACATGACCGCTACTGCACCGACACACTTTATTCGAGCAAATACCCAGTATGTACCTGGCAGATACCTGGAATGCGCCGCTCCTCACCTCTGACAAGCCCCGTTGCATTTGCCTTCCCAGCCTGGGTTCATGCCTGGCTGATGGGCGGCTGATCTGTTAAATGATAATGATTAGGATTTAATAGGCTGCAATGCTTCGCGTGTCTACCAGATGGCATAAATTCATGAATTGTAATGCAGTATATATATATATACTGTGCAGTATTGCAGCCAGCGGGAATAAAATGCTTCAATCCCTGCCGGAAAATAACTCAATGCACTCGGGCAGAAAACAGTCACAAACCTCAATACACCCGGGTATACCCGAATTCGTGGGACTAGCCGAGCTCGAATAAAGTGTGTCGCCAGTGTACATTCTCCCCCTGGTGAATCCCATCGTCCTCGCTGGGACCTAAATTTGTATACCTCTTTCCAGGAAGCACTGTAACGGAAAACATAATTAACATCACACAAATTTCCTCATAATGCAGTACACATGAATACAGTCATCCGCCAAGCCCGCCCCGACCAGCAGCCACAGACCCGCGTGATGCGTTAGTACCCCCTAAAAATAGTGATCTGGGTCGGGTTTCCTCACCTCCCTGTTACCCATATCCAGGACCGTGACATAATAGTGCCTAGGCGATCCTCTCTCTGGCATATAGGTCACCCTATGTTTGTGAACATTTCTCCCTATGCTCCACACTCGCATCAGGGTGTCTATCCTTTCTTCCGCCTTCTTACCTACAATGGCGCTCCCCCTATTGACTAAATACAGCTCTATAGTCTCTTGGAGCCACTTTTCCCTATTGTCCTCAATTTCATCCATCAGGGGCTCCGGAACATAGGGATACTCCAACCCATGGGATTTTTTATATTTGACTATTATAGCCCTCTCCGCCCTACTGACCCTGGTCAGATCAGCATTACCTGCCCTCCCAGGTAACACCCATGATAGGGGCTCATCAGGATCGACTGGATCTGACAGTGTGTCGGGACCCATGGGCGCTATGTCTCTACGCTCCAGCTGGAACCACCTCTTCTGTAATTCCCTGTCCCTCTGCTCGGGTGTAAACTCTCCCTCTTTCCACCAGAAATCTACCACGTCCTCCCGCCGGATGAGGAACCGAGTACGGTCCATCCACGCGGAGTACCCTTCAAATAACGGGGCCCACCACCGGGTCTCCTTAAATGGGTTAGGTCCTGGTTCCCTGTCGTCATCAAATGAAAATACCCCTGACGACCTTGTGGATCGCGAGTTGAACCACCTCGAGGACCCCGGAGCCTTTACTGCCGGTTGGGGTGCTGTATCTGCTACCCTCAATTCTCCCCCTCCCCGTGAATCGCCCTCCGTAGCGCCACTGCGCTGTCTTTCCCCAGTCCGTCTTCCCTCTCCCCCCGGTGAATTGTCCACGTACTCCAGGCTAGGCGGTGAACCCGGTGACCGTGTGATGGGGGTAGGGGTATTAACTATGGCGGGGGTTTGGGCATAGGGGCACGGAACGGGACCCCACGGGGTTACGACCCGCTCCTGGCTGTCCGTAGACTGGTCCAAGGATGATGTCTCACCCTCCTCAGTCCTGAGATCGTCTCTCCAATTTCTGGGCCTTGTAAGTGATCGGGGACCTTCCCTCGATCGCCGAAGCGTCGCTGCTTTCTCTTCCTGGGTTCCGCTGTTGCCACCGGAAGTGACGTCCTCCCCGGAACCGGAAGCGTCGCCATCTCGCGTGGGACCCCCATGCGGGATCTCTTCCTCTATGACGACATCCGGTTGCTCCGCCGTCGCCACCGGAAGTGATGCCGTTTCTCCACGTGCGCGTTGGGCCTGGCGCGGCCCTTCCAGCGCTTCGCCGTCTGCTGCAACCAAGTAAGTAATAGGGCTGCTTGGCTTACCCGTCCGCAGGGGTGTAGGCGTCTCTCTCCCGTCTCCGCCAGGTCCTGGGATGGCGGGACTCCGTCGGTCGGATCGCCGATCTGCGGGGGACGTCCTGTCACTCACCCCACGGGGTGTCGTTCTCCCGGTATGCCTTTTCAGCTCCGTCTTTACTACCGCCAGCTCACGGAGGTCCTCGTCTGAGTAATCCCCTCGCCCGGACTTAGGGGTCTCCGGGCGGGGTGACAGTCTCTTTTCCCCGAACGCGGGGGTTGATTCAGCCGCCTCAATCGCCAGTGACCCAGCCGACTTGACAGGCTCCAGTCCCTTGTTTCCGGGACTCGCGCGGTTGATCCATAGCGCGCCCGGGGACTCGGCGGAGCGCCTTGTCACGTCCACCGGGGGGTCAGCAGGCTGTATAGGAATGAATGTGGGCATAGGCCACAGGTACAAAGTCCCGCAATGAGGGCAACGTGCCGCCGTGTTGACCGTGCCTCCGGGCAGCCCGCATTGTAGGCATAGCCCAACCACCGTCTCGGTATTGGCCACCCTCACTACTAGCACCCCGCCGGGCACTGAGTAGGGCTGTGTAGAGACCATTGTGCCCACAGTGGAGGAGCAGGCCATTCTCTTTACAGGAGCCACTTCCTGTACAGGTCTCTCCTTCTCAGTGGTTCCTTGCAACTGACTGATGGAAGTTGCTGGATCCGCCACTCCCTGCTTCGGCTCCTCCCTTCTCTGACAGAGCTGGAACCCGCCCCCATGGGTTGCAATAATGGGCGGGTCCCACAGGGGAATATCATGCCCCTTAATTAAGGCCGCGCCTTTCTCAGTCCTGGTGGGCGCGGTTAGCGTTTTCGCGCCAATTTCCCCACAAGGGTGGGGGTCTTTTCCCGTGGCTAGTTCCCGCCTTCTCCTGGCAGCCGCCCTTCGTGCAAGATAACCATCCTTTTTGCACGGCTCTTCCACGGCCGGAACTACTTTTTGTAGTGGCGCCGTCTGAATATCAGTCCCTGGGCCCAGTGGGTGCATCCCCACAGGCCATAGTTGATAGTCACTCCCCCTGGTAGAAATCAGGGGAGGGTCCCATAAACTCAACGGTTGACTCAGCACAGGGGCTGAATTAGTCACTGTCCATCCCGGCGCAGCCATAGCTTTCGCCCCATGCCCCCCTTCAGGGCGGGGCTCTGCTGTTCGCGCCATTCCCGGCCAGCTTTTTGCAAGTCCTGCACCAGCCACATTTTCTATGACTGTCCCATGCGGTGTCCCTAGCAAGCGGGAACCGCCATTTTGGTTGACTTTTACGCCCAAAAAGTCCATTTGTTTGCTTTCCTCACGGGGTTCTCCCCCAATTATAACAATTTCTTCACACTCTTCAAGGGTGGCCCCTCGCTGTCCCATACAGGATAAAAACGGGGCAGCCATAGCCTTCGCTCCGCTCCAGAGCAGCCTGGTCAATGACAACTCGGCGACAGTCTGCTCTTCAGTGGGTTGCACGCCACGGGTGCCCTCCCCATCAGCCTCTGTCCGCCATTTCATGTTCTCCGCACCACGCGGATCCTCCACTCTCTCGTAACAGTTGTCGTACATGGGGCTCCATTCTGCGGGGCAGCCACCACACCGGTACAATAAAGATCAGCTTCAGATGCACCACCACATGTGTACCTTATCTAGGTTTGACCCAGTGTTGCACTACCTCAGGCTAGGCTCACCCTCTCAGTGTCTGCTGTGGCTCCTTCCTCCCAGTCTGTGCTCCCTACGGTGAGTGTCTGGAATGGGCTAGGTACTCTGGCTCTGCCATGCAGTACTTGGGGCGTCTACCTGTCTTGGTCAGCCTAGCGCAGACCCTCTCCAGGACTCCTGACCAAGTTAACAGGCTGTCCCTTCTGGCATCCTACCAACTAGTACTGCCTCAAGGTGACTCGGTCAGCTATAGCCCGGCTCCAAACCCCTCACTCCTTTCAGGCCCCTAGGTTGTCCCTGCGAACTGACAATATCCCGTCAGCCCCTGACCACCCCTAGGTCCGTCCCTACGCAGCACAAAGTGGCAGCAGACACTCTCCCTGTTTCCCAGTGTGCCTAGCTAGAGCCTGTCCTGATGACAGATCTGATCTCAGCAGCTCGCCTCCAAATGTAACGGTATTTCTGGCCCGGCCTGACCCACCCAATCTCACATTGGCCCCTGTGGTCTAACCGGACCCCATTACAGTGTAGATATGCCTGATGGTGCACCTGTTGGCTACAGGACTCCTGAGTCTCCCGCATGATGGTGTGTGGGGAGGACCCGTCAGACAGGCAGCTGAGGTAGTGTGCTGAGTCTCACCTAGTTCCAGTGCAGCGCCTCCACCTCACCAGGGCCCCTGCGTCCGCATGGGGATGATCCTGACGAGGAACTCCTCGGTGGTGCAACCTCCTGTGTAATCATTGGACTCTCACACACAGGGGTTTCTCTGATCAGCTCCATCTTTATTGTCACGGTGGGCATGGCTGCCCTCCACAATGGGTATATTCAGCCGATCATCTCGCCCGTGCTCCCTTTAGATAGGTATATCACCTAGATCAGGGATTCGCTTATTCCCACAGGAATCACTGTCCTGTGCCAGGTCCCTGGACACAGCCTCCCATGGAGTTACTATAACATAACTGACACTCTGATAGAACTTGAACTCCTTCCTCAGCTCTGACAAGAGCTGGAACTCTTCCTCCTCTCAGCAGAACTCTCTAGCAACTAACTTTTAAACACAGTGCTGTGCCTTATGTAAGCTTCTGAGGCTGACACACCTCTGACATCACTAACCATGGAGTCAGAGCATGTGACCAGTCCCAGCCATACACAGGGCACCCCACCAGGGTGTGAGGGGAAACCTCCATGATTACTGCTGGCATGCCCACACTTACCAGGCCTTACTGTCAGCAGGAGAGATGACTGTAGCCATTTTACATGACCGCTACATATTATTAAGTAAATCAGCTCTTGATATATTAAAAGCATTATCAAAGGCTTTTTGAACATCATCACATTTATAGCCTCTTTGTCTAAACCTGCGAGCCAGATCCGTGTATTGTTCAATAAACGTATCATCATTAGAACAGATCCTCCTGATCCTCAAAAATGGAGCTTTTGGAATTCCTTTAATTGTCGAAGTAGGATAACTGCTAGTGGCTCTAAGCAGTGCATTCCTGGAATTTGTTTTACGATAAATGTCACTCTGGATAGTGTTGTTCACGTCTATGAACAAAATTACATCCAGGTATTCGATATATTGCATATGTGCTTTGTACGTAAAATGTAAATTAACCTGATTAATATTGAGGGACTCAACAAATCTCCCCAGTAACTCCTCGCCACCTTCCCAAATAATAATTAAATCATCAATATATCTTTTATAAAATCTAATATTGTGTCTATAAGGGTTGGCGTCACCAAAAATGTGTGCATTCCCAATAGCCCATAAAAACGTTCGCATATGAGGGGGCAAATGACGTGCCGATAGCAGTACCCCGTTGTTGTAAATAATAGTGTTTGTCAAATAAAAAATAATTGTGTGTAAGTAGAAATAAGATTGATTCTATAATAAAAGTGTTTTGTGTCGGTGAAGTGTAAAAAGTGTCTAAATAATACTGTGTGGCTGTAATACGGTGTTGGTGATCAATAATGGTGTACAGTGAGGTGACATCTAAAGTAACCCAAGTGAAAGTATGTGACCAAGTGAAATCGTGAAGAGCATTGAGGAGATCTGTAGAGTCCCTCAAAAATGATGGTAATTGATGGATCAGGGGTTGTAAAAAACGATCTATATATCTTGACAATCCATCTCCCAAAGATCAAATGCTCGATATTATTGGTCTGCCAGGAGGGCAGACCAGAGACTTATGGACCTTTGGGAGATGGTGAAAGATTGGGATCACAGGTTCAGCACGATAAAGAAATGCTCTTTATTTTGGATTAATTGCCTGTAAAAGGACTCCCAAGTCCAGTACACATTTAGTTGTGAGAGAAAGATTTTTGTGGGGTCAGATTGAAGTTTCAAATATGAGGTATGATCTGATAATTGTCTATGGGCTTCCTTACTGATGAAAATTTAACCCCTTTAGCTAGTTGCAGCAAATCTCTCTCTACAAGCTGTTCAAAGGTCTTGACGTGGGGGGCCCTTACAGTATGTGTGATAAAATACAGATTTCGGTCTGAAGCCTGAATCTATAGACCCTGTAAGAAAAGAGGCTATATCAATACTGGTATCAACATTAAATTCTTCCCATAGATCTTGCATATCCTGTACAGTACATGTTTCTTTAAATTTAAAGGATGAAAGTATGTGTTCACTGGGGTGATCCGATGGAGACAGTGGTACCAAATCCCCAGGTAAAGGGGGGATAGGTGACACATTGTCCAAGGGTCCACCAAGGGGCACATCAACTTGTGATCCCTTAAAGAATTTTTTCAAAACAAGTTTGCGTACAAATTTTTCAAGGTCTATCATAGTGTCAAACAGTTTCAAATCTTCAGAGGGGGCAAAATTAAGCCCTTTATTAGTGAGAAGTAATTCACTCTCTGTCAATTCTACCCTTGAAAGGTTAATGACATTCAAATTGTCTATGGAAATTTCGGCCTTTTGGTCACTGGATTTTCTTTTCTTTTTTGACCGCCTAGTCTTTTTCCGTTTTTTTGACTCATTAGGAAAAAGGCAGGGTGGTTGTGTACTTTTGTCCTTATTAGAATAACGTCCTGTATACTCCCCTGAACCCCGTTCCCTCCAGTTATCTCTTTGTTCTCTCTGATCATCTGGAAAAAAAAGGAAACTGCAGTGGAGCGATTGTCGCTATCCGAGGTCTCAGATGTGCTGGATGCTTCATTAGTATGTCTCTTATTTTTCAAGATGGATTTGTGTGGTGTTCAAGTATCCGGCTGTTGTGTAGAGTTCCTAGTGTTCCTTGAATATTTGTTGCCCATTTGTCTTTTTGGGCGGTTAGGTTTTTGCCAAATATAAATTTGATGTTTTAGGTAATCAATTTTGTCCCTCTCAAATTTCTTTGGTTCTGTTCAATAATCTCATCCTCAATAGAATAAATGTATTCCAATAGCTTTTTATCACATGTTATAAATTCTTGTGTCGTATTGAACTTATCTCATTCTTTTTGAAGATCTTGTGCAATTACTTCCAAAGATGTTTTTTTCCTCAATTTTGGAAGTAACGATTAATTCCATTAGTTTGTATGAACAGCTATCTAAAATCTTAATCCACTCGTCTTCAAAGGTTTTATTGGGAAAACCGAAGGAAGGCATCTTTTTAACCTGTAAACCCCTCGGTATACGTTTCACTCGTATATAATTTTCTAACGTCGTTATGTCCCACCATATGCAAATGCGTTGACTTAAAACTTTCTCCAATCTGGAGAAGTATAAAGGTAAGTCACTTTGTTCTGTAAGAGGGACACTCTGAGTGTCTACAAACACATGTATGGCTTTTCTTGCTCTAATGCTGTTATCAAAGCATGTGGAGACATAAGTGTCAGCCCCTGAAGAGTGGTCTGTATCATGTTGTGTGATCTCATCTGTATCCTCCATCTTTGAGTACAATATAAAAAAACAAACTTAAGACAATGATCTAGTAGTGTATGTCCGAAACATGTACAAAATGTATCTTGATTGAAGTATATATCACAAAAATCAATAAACACAAAACTTCCCGTGACCCAGCAGTAGAACCCAGTAAGTCAGCTCTAAAATCACACAGAATGAGCTTCTACTAATAATTACTTGCAGACAAATAGGGAAAAGAATCTCCCAATGTAGAGCTCTATAAGAGTGAAAGTCACGGCATAGAAAGCATATAAATAATGGAATTGAGGTATAACTTTTTCAAATCCACAATATCCATTCAGGGATAGATCCTATTGAAAGCTCCTAATAGTGGCACGAACCAACAATATAAATGGGATATGACAGGACTGCCCGTGAGGATCAGTCCTGTCATACAGCCGCGGCCCCTTTCATTCTCCAACATCTCCGAATTTTTTCGGGGATATTTTCCGAATGCCACGCACTTCACCGCGTTCATGCCGCATTCACGTTCATGCATTCAATATTACGAGCGCTACAAAACCGGAGCATATTCCAGAAAAAAAAAAATACTGCATCTGCCCGCGGTAATCAGAGTTGCGCCGATATGGTCGCATTAGGATAAAGGCGGCCGCCACTGTACCCCATTTATATTGTTGGTTCGTGCCTCTATTAGGAGCTTTCAATAGGATCTATCCCTGAATGGATATTGTGGATTTGAAAAAGTTATACCTCAATTGCATTATTTATATGCTTTCTATGCCGTGACTTTCCCTCTTATAGAGCCCTACATTGGGAGATTATTTTCCCTATTTATATACTGTATGAACTTTTCCATTAAATGTGTTTTATTTAATATAAGATTCAATGAGATGGTGCGAGAGGGGCGGAAGAGGCGACATGGGGAGGGGGGGGGGGCAACGGGTGAAAGGGGGTTATTCGCCTGCTTTATACTGTATACTGGACCACAAAAATGTTCAACATATTCAACTCGGGGTGAGAACCAAATAGTTGAATTTTTTGCACATTTTGGATATGCAAGAAATGTTTAATTAATACAACAAGATGTATTGTCCTGCGAAACAATACATATTTGCATTAATATGCCCGTTTAATAAACAAGCCCCTAAAGTGTCAATTTAAGCAAAGTCACGTAGCATATGGTAGAGATAACACTGTATGTTTCTGAGTTTATCAGAAGGATTTCTGTGCCTCGCACAACAAGCCCAGGCAAACAGTGGATTAATAAGGGCCAGATCCAGATAGGGTTTTTCATTGAATTAATGATACTTAAGCCTAACTTAATGCCTCGCTAAGTGATATTATTGTCCGGAAACAGCATTGCTTTAACTATAACGGACGTTAGTGCTACTGGTATACAAAGTAGGTGTTCTCTCAAACACTGCCTATCCGCAGAGATCCATTATAGTTACCGCAGGGATTTAACGAGACGTTTGACAGGTCATAGCTATAGGTGAGAGACAGAGACGTGGCGAGACGCCTGTGCACAGAAAAGGAGCACACCTGAGATACATGCTCATTTAAATAGTTTCAATAAACTTTGCAAATCCAAATGAGCGTCAAGCCTGTGCTAATGAGTTAACTAGAGCCCATTGTTTTTGCATGTAATTAGCTTTGTGGATATGCGTTAACTTCAGGGGAAATAACATCTGTCAATGATTGTGATAACGGTACGTTATTAGCCCTGAGTTAACGGACCTCTGTGTATCTGGGACTAAGTGAGAGAAGTAAATAGAGTAGAATCATCTGCCGCTGCCACATTCTACTAACAAGACAATTGTTTGAATGGAACATTGTCAACTGGGACCAACTGGGTGGTAGTAGAGTGGCGACAAGTGGCTCGGGTCCGTCGATAAAGAGGGGACCGGCCCACAAACCCCTTAAGTTTTGCACAACTCTTGTGATTGGTCAGCCGGGCCACTTCCTCTGACAGGCCCACAAATGGACAGGATGGTCCCACCGTCACCCCACACCACCTGCTCAACAACCACTCGCCCAAGTTAAGCCTGTAGTCCTGGGCTCCTGGAGAGCTGTTGGCAGTCCCAATTGTCAGCTACATTGCCTTCATTTATTGGGTTGCCAGCAATACGTTGCCAAAAGATTAATTTGTTTCTTTAAAGTGTCAGGAAATTGGACCTCAGCATCTGCTAACTAGGTTTCTCCCATTGGTTAGAAAAATAGGTTGCATAGTGCTCAAAAACAAAAAATCACAGTAAATATGTTATGATGGGCTCAGGTTGAAAGCGGATTACCCCTCCAAAGAAAGCAAAAGATAAGGCTAGGATAATGATATACACCCACACACCTATTGGATGTGTAACTGGAAAGTAAAGTCCCACAGGCAATGAGGTAGGGACGATACACACCTGCCGGTGTCCAGCAGTTAAAACAACATCATGGTGAAAACATGGTGTAAAACAACAATCCTTGCAGCCACTTATGGAGAAAGGAGGGTGGAAAAGGCTCACTTAAGAGTATAACTCACGATATTATGAAGCCTTGTCATCCACTTCTCCTGGGGTGTACCGTGCCTCCGTTCGGGTAGATATGCAAAGGAGGAAGAGAAAAAAACGAAGCACTGGTTCCACTAGAGCTGAATAAACACAGAGGTGCGTTCCCAATATTAAAAGTTTAATGGACCAAAAATAGCACAAAAACAGAACACCTACGCGTTTCGGGCTTGTGGCCCTTTATCAAGGTGAATGAAAGTGCTTAAACAAGTGCTGTTAAATACCTTATTCGAGCGCTACCGTGACCAATCCATCGCCACTTCCTGGTTCGGGAGGGAGTGACGCAGGACGTGACGCGGGACGTGTGACGTCAGCGCGCTCAAACTATAACAATAAAACAAACTTTATTTAAAAAGAAAAAAATGAACACTCTTTTAAATGAATGAAAAACGTTATCTAAATGTTTAAAAACATAATTAACAACAAATGAAAATAGAAAGAACTATACTAATGAACAAAAGTAAAGAAATGCTTCATTCATAAGTTAAGCAAACTCTATATCTGCTGGAAAACCACAATTTAGAGATCGATTTAAATGGCAATTGTCAACCTGGTGAAATCTACCTATATATATATATGCAGAAAGGTTGTAAGG
This sequence comes from Ascaphus truei, assembly GCF_040206685.1. NCBI lineage: Eukaryota > Metazoa > Chordata > Amphibia > Anura > Ascaphidae > Ascaphus > Ascaphus truei. The sequence continues at coordinate 539,735,529 of NC_134483.1, forward strand.
CAAGAAATGAATATTATGGTATTGAATAAACAATAAATTGCCACTCACTTAATAGTGAGTAAAATCCAGGTTTGGAAGAATGCCATCACTTACCATTCACGCTATTCATTTTTAAAAAGATTACATCTTCATAATGAATGAATGTTAGTGATTAATAGCAAAATAGAGGACAATCATGGACATATACTGTGTATTCATTAGTAAACTTTAAAACTTAAATTCACAAAGTCAGTTGAGTCGAGCATAAGTGTATTGTTGTTTGATGATAACTATCTGCATCCAGCAAGAATTAGACTAGACATATTAATAAGCATAGTTAATAATAGGTATATGTTGGAGAGATAAATACATCTCCCATGAGGGAAGGGAAAGAATAAGAAAAAAATGGCAAAGAATGACAAAAATTGATTAACAAAAATTAATCATCTCTAGAGTAGGAGGGGCCCAAGATCCCAATCAGAATTTAGACCATTTGGGATACGTGTGTTAAGGGTAAAAATCCAAAATAGTTCCCTCCTATCTAGAATGCCATTTCTATCCCCACCTCTAATGGGACATGGTATATGCTCTATACCTGTGTATGAGAAGTTATGTACATTACCCATGCTGCAGTTAGCAAAATGAAGTGAGACAGGATGATTAACATCCTTTTTTATAATTAGGCGTAAATGTTCGAGTATACGAACTTTCAGGGCTCTGATCGTTCGGCCTATATATTGTTTGCCGCAACCACATTTAAGTAAATAAATTACATATGTGGTGTTGCAATTTATAAAAGATGTAATCTTGTAACTATTCCCTGTACTTGTGGAGCAAAATTCAGATTTTGATAACATATACTTGCAGGATTTGCATTTTAAACATTTAAAGCATCCTTTTGGCAGATTGGAGACCAATTTCTTATTAGTATATAAACTCGGTGAAACATAATTTGAAATTGTTCTTGCTCGTTTGAACACAAATTGGGGACCCTCGTTGTAAACATGTTGTAAAACAGGATCGGCAGCTAGTACAGCCCAATGTTTTTTCACAATGCTTTTAATTTGATACGCCTGATTGGTATATTGCATAAAAAACATTGGGGATTGTGAAAAAGAGTTGTTTCTTTTTTTACCCTTTAGTAGTATTGACCTATCCATTTCGTTAACCTCCTTCAATGTGTTATTTAGATCTAAACGTGAGTAACCCCTGGCCTCAAAACGGTTAATAAGATCCATCGATTGGTTCAGAAAATCTTCTGAATTAGTGCAAATTCTTTTTAAACGAATTAGTTGACCTTTTGGTAAGCGCGTAAGAAGGTGTTACGTGAATTACTTTTGCAATAAACATCTGTGTTAATTTTCATAAACATATCAATAAACAGATGTAAATCCAAATAATTTATATGGTGAAAATCATAGTGATAAGTGAAGTGCAAATTTAAATCATTATTATTAAGATAATCAGTGAATAAAAGAAGAGTGTGTACGTCCCCATTCCAAATGAAAATGAGGTCGTCAATGTATCTTTTATAAAAAGTGATAAAGTGTCTAAAGGGGTTATTATCTCCAAACACGTGGACTGACTCCCACCAACCCAAAAATAGGTTTGCGTAGGAGGGGGCAAAACTAGTACCCATTGCAGTACCACGTGTCTGGAGGTAAAAAAACATCATCAAACATAAAATAATTGTCAGTTAATAAGAAGTGTATAGCATTCAAAATAAAAGTGCTCTGTGAGGGTGATAAATTAGAGTGTTGTAAATAAAATCTGACAGCTGCCATCCCTTGTTCGTGCACTATCACTGTGTACAATGATGGGATATCCATTGTTAACCAAATAAAGTTGTTTTCCCAATCGATGGAACCGAGTTGTGCCATGAGGTCACCACTGTCCTTGATGTGTGAAGGCAGTGATTGTACCATTCCCTGTAGGAAATGGTCCACGTATCTCGATACACCATCTCCCAAAGATCCAATACTGGAGACTATTGGCCTCCCAGGAGGGGAGACCAAAGTTTTGTGGATCTTCGGGAGATGGTGAAAAATCGGGATAACCGGATAAGGGCAAAATAGGAAATCAAGTTCCTTTGGGTCTAAAACACCTAATGTAGAGCCCTCTTCAAGGAGGGTTCTTAACTCTTTTAGGAAAACGGAGGTAGGATCGCCACGTAATTTGACATAAGATGATTGATCAAGTAATTGCCGTAAAGCCTCGTTCTTATAGTCAATTCTATCAAGTATCACAATGGCTCCTCCCTTATCCGCTCCTTTCACAATCACAGAGCTGTTGGCTTTAAGGGAATTCAAGGCACTTCTTTCCATTTTTGTAAGATTGGAAAGATTATTGTATTTAAGGGGTGTAAGTTGGAATGTATACCCCTTATGCAATAGAGATAGGTCTCGTTCAATAAGTTGTTCAAAAGTTGTTAAACAATTCCCTTTTACATGTGTGGGGTAAAAGACTGATTTGCCCCTAAAGCCGGAAGCATGTCTGCCTGAAAAAGTGGAGATATTGGTTAAATCAGCGTTATCAATATCTAAATCATTTAGATCCTGTATACAACAGTGTTCCTTAAACGTAAGAAATCTAATATCGGAAGCATCAGAAGGAACCACCTCCTCATCATCATCAAGAGTTACATCAGACTGGATTAAATTGTCTTTTTGACCAAAAAATCTTCTCAGTGTGAGCTTGCGTATGTATTTATGTAAGTCCACTATGATGTCAAACAATTTAAAGTTCGAATCCGGTGCGAACTTTAATCCTTTGTCTAATACTGAGAGTTCAGCCTGAGTAAGGGTGATGCTTGACAGATTGATAATACCTGTTTCTTCAATCAGTAGTTCTTTTTTCTCTTCTGGGGGTTCCTTACATTTTCTTTTTTGGCTCCTCCTTGTACGTCTGTAGTATCCCGGTTTTTTGAGGACCCAAAAAAGGTTCTGGACTCATACTCGCCTTCTCTTTGGCCATTGTAGTTTGATGTAGCGCCACCTTGATGTGCACCTTGTTGCTGATTTCGATGATCATGATTCTGATTATCTCTGTAATTAGAAGATGCTCCTTGGGAAAAAAACATCATTATCAGACATTTCTGATTCGGCGCTGGCTGAATGAGAGAAGGAAATGTTTTTTTTGAGTATGGACTTCTGCTGTTTTTTGGATTTGTTAGATGTGTTGGGTTTTTGAGGAGTTGAAGAATTAAATTTCTTTGATGGAAAGGTTCTCTGCCAAACATAAACTTGGTTACGAACATAGTCTAATTTGTCCCTTTCAAACTTAGCCTGTTTTCTTGACATTACTTCTTTCTCCATACTTTTAATGTTCTTTGATAGTGATAAATCCAAATCATTAAAGCCCTCCATCTCTATGTATTGATGTAAATCTTTCTGTAATGTAGAGATTTCTTTATCAAGGGCAATTTTTTCTTTTGTTTTAGATTGGATAATGAGATCCATTAAAGTGAAGGAGCAGGTGTTAAGGGTATCCTTCCACTTGGTTTCAAATTCAGAATTGATTAACCCAAATGTGGGTGATTTTTTCATTCGTAACCCTCTGGGGATTCTCTGGGTCTTAACATAATTCTGTAATGAGATAATATCCCACCAGATTCTTATTTGTGTTGACAGGATTCTTTCAAGTTTTGTAAACTGAATCTTCAGATCTGAAATGTCCTCACAATTTAGTTCAAGGGTATTGTCAAATACTTGCTGGGCTCTTTTAAAACGTAGTGAATTATCAGAACAATTGAAAGCAAATTGCGTGGGATTGTCCATTTCTATTTCACATTCACTCTCTGTGGTGACGGGATCCATTTGTAGTGAAAAATAAGTGTTGAATAAACAACTGACTACAAAAACAAATGGGAATGAACGCACATGTGTAAAAATGAAAAATAAACTGGTAATTGTGAGCTACCTTGCAACTAGACAATGGATAGAAAAATAGGTTGCATAGTGCTCAAAAACAAAAAATCACAGTAAATATGTTATGATGGGCTCAGGTTGAAAGCAGATTACCCCTCCAAAGAAAGCAAAAGATAAGGCTAGGATAATGATATACACCCACACACCTATTAAGCCTAACTTAATGCCTCGCTAAGTGATATTATTGTCCGGAAACAGCATTGCTTTAACTATAACGGACGTTAGTGCTAATGGTATACAAAGTAGGAGTTCTCTCAAACACTGCCTATCCGCAGAGATCCATTATAGTTACCGCAGGGATTTAACGAGACGTTTGACAGGTCATAGCTATAGGTGAGAGACAGAGACGTGGCGAGACGCCTGTGCACAGAAAAGGAGCACACCTGAGATACATGCTCATTTAAATAGTTTCAATAAACTTTGCAAATCCAAATGAGCGTCAAGCCTGTGCTAATGAGTTAACTAGAGCCCATTGTTTTTGCATGTAATTAGCTTTGTGGATATGCGTTAACTTCAGGGGAAATAACATCTGTCAATGATTGTGATAACGGTACGTTATTAGCCCTGAGTTAACGGACCTCTGTGTATCTGGGACTAAGTGAGAGAAGTAAATAGAGTAGAATCATCTGCCGCTGCCACATTCTACTAACAAGACAATTGTTTGAATGGAACATTGTCAACTGGGACCAACTGGGTGGTAGTAGAGTGGCGACAAGTGGCTCGGGTCCGTCGATAAAGAGGGGACCGGCCCACAAACCCCTTAAGTTTTGCACAACTCTTGTGATTGGCCAGCCGGGCCACTTCCTCTGACAGGCCCACAAATGGACAGGATGGTCCCACCGTCACCCCACACCACCTGCTCAACAACCACTCGCCCAAGTTAAGCCTGTAGTCCTGGGCTCCTGGAGAGCTGTTGGCAGTCCCAATTGTCAGCTACATTGCCTTCATTTATTGGGTTGCCAGCAATACGTTGCCAAAAGATAAATTTGTTTCTTTAAAGTGTCAGGAAATTGGACCTCAGCATCTGCTAACTAGGTTTCTCCCATTGGTTAGAAAAATAGGTTGCATAGTGCTCAAAAACAAAAAATCACAGTAAATATGTTATGATGGGCTCAGGTTGAAAGCGGATTACCCCTCCAAAGAAAGCAAAAGATAAGGCTAGGATAATGATATACACCCACACACCTATTGGATGTGTAACTGGAAAGTAAAGTCCCACAGGCAATGAGGTAGGGACGATACACACCTGCCGGTGTCCAGCAGTTAAAACAACATCATGGTGAAAACATGGGGTAAAACAACAATCCTTGCAGCCACTTATGGAGAAAGGAGGGTGGAAAAGGCTCACTTAAGAGTATAACTCACGATATTATGAAGCCTTGTCATCCACTTCTCCTGGGGTGTACCGTGCCTCCGTTCGGGTAGATATGCAAAGGAGGAAGAGAAAAAAACGAAGCACTGGTTCCACTAGAGCTGAATAAACACAGAGGTGCGTTCCCAATATTAAAAGTTTAATGGACCAAAAATAGCACAAAAACAGAACACCTACGCGTTTCGGGCTTGTGGCCCTTTATCAAGGTGAATGAAAGTGCTTAAACAAGTGCTGTTAAATACCTTATTCGAGCGCTACCGTGACCAATCCATCGCCACTTCCTGGTTCGGGAGGGAGTGACGCAGGACGTGACGCGGGACGTGTGACGTCAGCGCGCTCAAACTATAACAATAAAACAAACTTTATTTAAAAAGAAAAAAATGAACACTCTTTTAAATGAATGAAAAACGTTATCTAAATGTTTAAAAACATAATTAACAACAAATGAAAATAGAAAGAACTATACTAATGAACAAAAGTAAAGAAATGCTTCATTCATAAGTTAAGCAAACTCTATATCTGCTGGAAAACCACAATTTAGAGATCGATTTAAATGGCAATTGTCAACCTGGTGAAATCTACCTATATATATATGCAGAAAGGTTGTAAGGCAAGAAATGAATATTATGGTATTGAATAAACAATAAATTGCCACTCACTTAATAGTGAGTAAAATCCAGGTTTGGAAGAATGCCATCACTTACCATTCACGCTATTCATTTTTAAAAAGATTACATCTTCATAATGAATGAATGTTAGTGATTAATAGCAAAATAGAGGACAATCATGGACATATACTGTGTATTCATTAGTAAACTTTAAAACTTAAATTCACAAAGTCAGTTGAGTCGAGCATAAGTGTATTGTTGTTTGATGATAACTATCTGCATCCAGCAAGAATTAGACTAGACATATTAATAAGCATAGTTAATAATAGGTATATGTTGGAGAGATAAATACATCTCCCATGAGGGAAGGGAAAGAATAAGAAAAAAATGGCAAAGAATGACAAAAATTGATTAACAAAAATTAATCATCTCTAGAGTAGGAGGGGCCCAAGATCCCAATCAGAATTTAGACCATTTGGGATACGTGTGTTAAGGGTAAAAATCCAAAATAGTTCCCTCCTATCTAGAATGCCATTTCTATCCCCACCTCTAATGGGACATGGTATATGCTCTATACCTGTGTATGAGAAGTTATGTACATTACCCATGCTGCAGTTAGCAAAATGAAGTGAGACAGGATGATTAACATCCTTTTTTATAATTAGGCGTAAATGTTCGAGTATACGAACTTTCAGGGCTCTGATCGTTCGGCCTATATATTGTTTGCCGCAACCACATTTAAGTAAATAAATTACATATGTGGTGTTGCAATTTATAAAAGATTTAATCTTGTAACTATTCCCTGTACTTGTGGAGCAAAATTCAGATTTTGATAACATATACTTGCAGGATTTGCATTTTAAACATTTAAAGCATCCTTTTGGCAGATTGGAGAACAATTTCTTATTAGTATATAAACTCGGTGAAACATAATTTGAAATTGTTCTTGCTCGTTTGAACACAAATTGGGGACCCTCGTTGTAAACATGTTGTAAAACAGGATCGGCAGCTAGTACAGCCCAATGTTTTTTCACAATGCTTTTAATTTGATACGCCTGATTGGTATATTGCATAAAAAACATTGGGGATTGTGAAAAAGAGTTGTTTCTTTTTTTACCCTTTAGTAGTATTGACCTATCCATTTCGTTAACCTCCTTCAATGTGTTATTTAGATCTAAACGTGAGTAACCCCTGGCCTCAAAACGGTTAATAAGATCCATCGATTGGTTCAGAAAATCTTCTGAATTAGTGCAAATTCTTTTTAAACGAATTAGTTGACCTTTTGGTAAGCGCGTAAGAAGGTGTTACGTGAATTACTTTTGCAATAAACATCTGTGTTAATTTTCATAAACATATCAATAAACAGATGTAAATCCAAATAATTTATATGGTGAAAATCATAGTGATAAGTGAAGTGCAAATTTAAATCATTATTATTAAGATAATCAGTGAATAAAAGAAGAGTGTGTACGTCCCCATTCCAAATGAAAATGAGGTCGTCAATGTATCTTTTATAAAAAGTGATAAAGTGTCTAAAGGGGTTATTATCTCCAAACACGTGGACTGACTCCCACCAACCCAAAAATAGGTTTGCGTAGGAGGGGGCAAAACTAGTACCCATTGCAGTACCACGTGTCTGGAGGTAAAAAAACATCATCAAACATAAAATAATTGTCAGTTAATAAGAAGTGTATAGCATTCAAAATAAAAGTGCTCTGTGAGGGTGATAAATTAGAGTGTTGTAAATAAAATCTGACAGCTGCCATCCCTTGTTCGTGCACTATCACTGTCAACAATGATGGGATATCCATTGTTAACCAAATAAAGTTGTTTTCCCAATCGATGGAACCGAGTTGTGCCATGAGGTCACCACTGTCCTTGATGTGTGAAGGCAGTGATTGTACCATTCCCTGTAGGAAATGGTCCACGTATCTCGATACACCATCTCCCAAAGATCCAATACTGGAGACTATTGGCCTCCCAGGAGGGGAGACCAAAGTTTTGTGGATCTTCGGGAGATGGTGAAAAATCGGGATAACCGGATAAGGGCAAAATAGGAAATCAAGTTCCTTTGGGTCTAAAACACCTAATGTAGAGCCCTCTTCAAGGAGGGTTCTTAACTCTTTTAGGAAAACGGAGGTAGGATCGCCACGTAATTTGACATAAGATGATTGATCAAGTAATTGGCGTAAAGCCTCGTTCTTATAGTCAATTCTATCAAGTATCACAATGGCTCCTCCCTTATCCGCTCCTTTCACAATCACAGAGCTGTTGGCTTTAAGGGAATTCAAGGCACTTCTTTCCATTTTTGTAAGATTGGAAAGATTATTGTATTTAAGGGGTGTAAGTTGGAATGTATACCCCTTATGCAATAGAGATAGGTCTCGTTCAATAAGTTGTTCAAAAGTTGTTAAACAATTCCCTTTTACATGTGTGGGGTAAAAGACTGATTTGCCCCTAAAGCCGGAAGCATGTCTGCCTGAAAAAGTGGAGATATTGGTTAAATCAGCGTTATCAATATCTAAATCATTTAGATCCTGTATACAACAGTGTTCCTTAAACGTAAGAAATCTAATATCGGAAGCATCAGAAGGAACCACCTCCTCATCATCATCAAGAGTTACATCAGACTGGATTAAATTGTCTTTTTGACCAAAAAATCTTCTCAGTGTGAGCTTGCGTATGTATTTATGTAAGTCCACTATGATGTCAAACAATTTAAAGTTCGAATCCGGTGCGAACTTTAATCCTTTGTCTAATACTGAGAGTTCAGCCTGAGTAAGAGTGATGCTTGACAGATTGATAATACCTGTTTCTTCAATCAGTAGTTCTTTTTTCTCTTCTGGGGGTTCCTTACATTTTCTTTTTTGGCTCCTCCTTGTACGTCTGTAGTATCCCGGTTTTTTGAGGACCCAAAAAAGGTTCTGGACTCATACTCGCCTTCTCTTTGGCCATTGTAGTTTGATGTAGCGCCACCTTGATGTGCACCTTGTTGCTGATTTCGATGATCATGATTCTGATTATCTCTGTAATTAGAAGATGCTCCTTGGGAAAAAAACATCATTATCAGACATTTCTGATTCGGCGCTGGCTGAATGAGAGAAGGAAATGTTTTTTTTGAGCATGGACTTCTGCTGTTTTTTGGATTTGTTAGATGTGTTGGGTTTTTGAGGAGTTGAAGAATTAAATTTCTTTGATGGAAAGGTTCTCTGCCAAACATAAACTTGGTTACGAACATAGTCTAATTTGTCCCTTTCAAACTTAGCCTGTTTTCTTGACATTACTTCTTTCTCCATACTTTTAATGTTCTTTGATAGTGATAAATCCAAATCATTAAAGCCCTCCATCTCTATGTATTGATGTAAATCTTTCTGTAATGTAGAGATTTCTTTATCAAGGGCAATTTTTTCTTTTGTTTTAGATTGGATAATGAGATCCATTAAAGTGAAGGAGCAGGTGTTAAGGGTATCCTTCCACTTGGTTTCAAATTCAGAATTGATTAACCCAAATGTGGGTGATTTTTTCATTCGTAACCCTCTGGGGATTCTCTGGGTCTTAACATAATTCTGTAATGAGATAATATCCCACCAGATTCTTATTTGTGTTGACAGGATTCTTTCAAGTTTTGTAAACTGAATCTTCAGATCTGAAATGTCCTCACAATTTAGTTCAAGGGTATTGTCAAATACTTGCTGGGCTCTTTTAAAACGTAGTGAATTATCAGAACAATTGAAAGCAAATTGCGTGGGATTGTCCATTTCTATTTCACATTCACTCTCTGTGGTGACGGGATCCATTTGTAGTGAAAAATAAGTGTTGAATAAACAACTGACTACAAAAACAAATGGGATTGAACGCACATGTGTAAAAATGAAAAATAAACTGGTAATTGTGAGCTACCTTGCAACTAGACAATGGATAGAAAAATAGGTTGCATAGTGCTCAAAAACAAAAAATCACAGTAAATATGTTATGATGGGCTCAGGTTGAAAGCAGATTACCCCTCCAAAGAAAGCAAAAGATAAGGCTAGGATAATGATATACACCCACACACCTATTAAGCCTAACTTAATGCCTCGCTAAGTGATATTATTGTCCGGAAACAGCATTGCTTTAACTATAACGGACGTTAGTGCTAATGGTATACAAAGTAGGAGTTCTCTCAAACACTGCCTATCCGCAGAGATCCATTATAGTTACCGCAGGGATTTAACGAGACGTTTGACAGGTCATAGCTATAGGTGAGAGACAGAGACGTGGCGAGACGCCTGTGCACAGAAAAGGAGCACACCTGAGATACATGCTCATTTAAATAGTTTCAATAAACTTTGCAAATCCAAATGAGCGTCAAGCCTGTGCTAATGAGTTAACTAGAGCCCATTGTTTTTGCATGTAATTAGCTTTGTGGATATGCGTTAACTTCAGGGGAAATAACATCTGTCAATGATTGTGATAACGGTACGTTATTAGCCCTGAGTTAACGGACCTCTGTGTATCTGGGACTAAGTGAGAGAAGTAAATAGAGTAGAATCATCTGCCGCTGCCACATTCTACTAACAAGACAATTGTTTGAATGGAACATTGTCAACTGGGACCAACTGGGTGGTAGTAGAGTGGCGACAAGTGGCTCGGGTCCGTCGATAAAGAGGGGACCGGCCCACAAACCCCTTAAGTTTTGCACAACTCTTGTGATTGGCCAGCCGGGCCACTTCCTCTGACAGGCCCACAAATGGACAGGATGGTCCCACCGTCACCCCACACCACCTGCTCAACAACCACTCGCCCAAGTTAAGCCTGTAGTCCTGGGCTCCTGGAGAGCTGTTGGCAGTCCCAATTGTCAGCTACATTGCCTTCATTTATTGGGTTGCCAGCAATACGTTGCCAAAAGATTAATTTGTTTCTTTAAAGTGTCAGGAAATTGGACCTCAGCATCTGCTAACTAGGTTTCTCCCATTGGTTAGTCTGTTATGATCCCACAAAAAAACAAAACATACAGTACGGCTTTTGTGACCTGAATAGACTTTATTATGTTAATAGAATGTTTCTTGTTTGAACCTTTAAGCGCAGTCCCTTCAAGGGCAGACTGAATTGGAACTTGACTACAACCTATTGCAGACCGTCCTGTAGCCATCTGTTTGAATTTACAGTAACATTCCTACGGCTTGATTCCTTTGGTTGATCCATATTAATACACAGTACTTGCATGCATTACTGCCTGCAAACATGCACCACACTTAGCACTGAACGTACTGAATGAAGCCGGGACATCGGGCTATATTTGTAAAGCCTCACATTAGATACACAACTGAGCATTCTGTTTATAGCTTTCACCGACTTACCCGCATTTTTGTTAGATTGTATCGCATCATTTATGATGTTTATTTTCTAGCCTTCGTATTTTTGTTTCATTCCAAAAGCAAGAAGAAGTTAAACAGGAAAGGTGCAGAGGTGCAGCGTGCAGTACCACCCCTGCCGTGTGTGCTGGAATAACATTCAACACACGTGTCATTTTGAAATGAATTTCCTTTGCCAAATGCACAAGGAGGCACGCAGGGTTCAATCACATTGCTAGGAGTTTCCTGCATACTTTAAAGATAATCTACTGCTGCTTCTGTCTCACCATGTTTGGGTATGTTTTCCTGCCAATGGACACATTGCCTTAAGCATTATGCTAAGCATGCCCCAGCAAAGCTTGGTTTCAGCATCATCAGCCAATTCAATGGAAATGAAAAGGGAACAGGACTTATGTAATGGCTCAGAGAAAGTGACACAGCCCCAACATGTGTAACTGATACTGTGTGTGGCCAAGCTAACTGGGGCTGTGCTAGAAAGACAGGAATAGGTGGATGCAGATGTAAAATGCTCCAGGGACTATGGCCCGGATTCATCACATTCCGATAAACTCGCATTTTTTAGGTTATCTCCAAAAAACGCCACTTATTTTTATGGTGTTGTGTCGCCAACACAATATGGCACCTTATTTTGGGGGCGTTAAAAATATTGATTCTAAAAATATAAAACAGAGAGAATCTCGCACGTTTAAGCAAACGTTATCCATTTCGATAAAAAAAAGAGACAGAATATCGCACGTTTAAGTAAAACAATAATGTTCATCAAATTTCGATATTTTTAGAAAAACTATATATACTTGTATTATCGCCACTTTGTTACTCCAGGCTGGCGCTAAACAGACCTGCGCGACTCTAACAGGTGATAAGCCGTTTTTATTTTAATAACACAGTATTGAAGCAGGGGGTCTCTGAACCGCATTCATTTCAGCCTCAGGGACCCCCTGCTTCCCGAGTTACAGGCCCCGGTATGGGGTGCTAGTACCTCCCTACATTATTTAAATCTCTCACGCCACGTGACCGGGACATTTAAACTTTGCGGAGAGGTCTGCGACTCTGTCTCCATTTTACCGTTCTCGCAACTTTATAGACAGAATAAGTAAACTTACTGTTCCATTCTGCTCCTTATTTAGGATCACAGAAACATTGATGAATCCCTACTTATTCTTTCGCTATTAACGCACCCTACATTTTTATTTATTTTTTTGACAATTCGAGAATATTTCCACTTTATCGAAGCGTGATGAATCCGGCCCTATGAGCCATACAGTATGTACTTCCTGTAGCTATACCAAACGAGGAGGCTCCTTATGGCTCATTGAAGTGGATTTAAATGAAAGAGATGTATGGCTTGGCACTGCATAGTAAACATAGCACTATATATCAAACTATGCAAATGATCAAGTGTGATATTAAATAGGAGCTAAGATCATAAATGCATCACAATACTCAGACTCTTTTTTCCTGCTTGTATTAGTGAGTGAGTGAGTGGGAGGGATGAGTGAGTGAGTGAGTGAGTGAGTGGGAGGGAAGTAGTGAGTGATAGGAAACAGAGGAAGAGTTACTTGACACATGGGGGTGTATTCATTTTTTACTTTATTACTTTATTTTCTCCTATCTTGTAACCCCAGTTTCAAAAGGTGCAGCACCTGTCTAACACACCTGCATGGGAGACTTCCTGCGTGATTCTCTAAGCTACGAGACTGCCTTTCCGTGCGGTCTCACAAGGAAACCCTGTGGCTGTCATTGGGACCTCCGTGTCAGAGGGAAGAGATCGGCGATCTCTGAGCTTATAGAATATGCATCTCTGACAGTTAGAGGCAGATAGAAATATTTGCCACATCTTTTCTTAGCTTGATTGAGAGACATGAAGAAATAACAGGAAAAGGAAGGATCGTCAATAAAAGATTACAGAGTCGGGGAGTCAATATGGGCAGTAATGCATTAGTTAATGGTACTGTACCATCCGCAGCTGCCCATGGCTATCACCCTCCCCAGAGCCATTGTGATTCAGGCTATATATGTACCGTCACACTGTGCACACATTAACAAACAAAGATACGGTAGTTTAAACATCTGCGGGAAACTGCTTTAGTCGGGATACATGCATGTGACACAGTCCCCCCTGGGTCCCCTTTCATCCCCTTACCTGCCGCTGCGGCTGCACCCGGCAGCAGGGGATGGGGAGGGTGCGGGGTGGTCTGTGGGCAGTTGGAGCGGCGAATGAGTCGCCGCGGGCTCCCATAGCAGGGCACCGCCATTTTGTTAATCCTCGCGCATGCGCAGTGTCGTCTCGCACGTGCAGAGAATCCCCTAGTCCGGCGGCCATGTTAGGGTTGGCTCCAGCGCGAGAGACACTTCTCACGCGCGCAGCAGGAACCCCGGAGTGGTGGCCAACAGGGGAAAGGCTCAAAACAGGGACTACATGTCCCATGAGCCTCAGGAACGGACGTCACATGCTGCGGCTTAGCCAATAGGGCGGCTGCATTTGTAGTTAAGGCAGTTATACAGTTGGGCAGTTATACAGTTGGGCAGTTAGGCATGGGATAGCTGGGATAGCTGGGATAGCAGAAGAGAGACTTGTTGCAGCTGCAGAACTCTTGATTGAACAAGGAAGTGTAAAAGACAGACACCGAGAGCTGCCTTCTGAGAGACTGCTTTACCCAGAGAAGGGAGAGAGACTGTTTTTTCCCAGAGAAGGGAGGAAAGAGAGAGGTCTGCAGCTAAGATGAGGCTGCTTTGTCCCCTAGACCCGCTGGAGGGTGGTCATGAAGTCTGCTGGGACTGACTGGGTCTTAATTCCAGAAAGAAGAATGAAGGATACAAGACTGCGCTGAAGCAGGGATGTTCTGTCCATAACATTGGAACTTAAGAGAAGAGGGATTCTGTGAACTCTCGCAGGGTCCAGAGGGAATTACCTGGAGCCCCAACAGAAACAGATAAGAACTCTTTACTATATTGACTTGCAGAGACTGTGTATATTGTTTAGAGATGATAGTACATGTTTTGAGCCGACAAGCATCCTTAGCTGGCAGCTACCGTTAGAGTGGGCTACAGCTCCTGTTTAGTTAGTTTCCCTAAAGGGAATAGGTGTTATTTTTATGATTTGTTTTGACTTAAAGGGACGGTGGGCCTGTTAGTGTATAATTTAAACCTAGAGAAATAATATGTTTCCGACCTTAATCTCGGATTAAAAGATACTGCAACGTGATGTGTGCATCACAATTGGTGGGGTTTAATGCAGCAAGTCCAAAAGGCACTGAGCAGAGGAAACTGTGGGTTTGAAAATAAATACAGGGATTTAAAATGACCGCCCAACTGAAGTGAAATAACAGATTCTGCGAGTAAAATCTGTCCCACTGTATATGACCAGTTGTGCTTGCAGGATACACAGGCCAAGGTGAAGAATACACCTGAAAGTGAAACATTGAAGAATTTCTGAACACGGTACAGCGTGCCCAAGCAGAGAATACGGCTATTCTGCAGCGCAAGCAAACAGAGAGTGCTGCTACTTTAATGCAAGGGTTGCAACAATTGTCAAAATACCACGATTCAAAAAGGCAAACTGAGAATTTGCAACAGATGGCAAAGTCCCAAACTGAAAGTACAACATTGTTAGTACAGCAGATGGCGCTATCCCTACATCAGACATCTTAAAGAAGAGCAACACGAGGCGCAACTTCACCTACACCAGGAGCTCCGAGTGTTGGGAGAGAGAATTACGGCCCAGACTAGCGGGGCCCACAGGTCACTCGCCAGGTAAAATCTCTCCTCATACACAAAATGACAATGGATGATGACGTTGAGGCGTACTTGTCGATTTTCGAGCATTCAGCAGTTTTCGACCTTGATCTGGGACTAAAAGATACTGCAACGTGATGTGGGCATCACAATATATATATGATAAGCTAAACCAACTTGAAAAACATGATGATAAAAGCTAACTAAAAATACATTACAGTACATATTAATCCCTTAGTCGCCCACTGATCAACTATTCATGGATTTCCATGACTAGCTGACTACAAAAGGATTAATATAAACATAAAACTACCTACCCCCCTTTGCCACCCTAATGGCAATGCTTTACAAACTGCTAAGGTAACCAAGGGGTAGCCCCTCCTGTCACCGAACTAATAGGTCTAACCATCCTTACCAGGGCAACTACCCCCTTCCCCCATCCCCTATCCCCACCCCAAAAAAACCTCCCCCCCACCAATCTAGACTAATGGCTAGTAGTCCTATTATCTACATTTGTTTAAATGTGTTTTGGGGCATTAACCACAAAAAAATCTAATTTAAAAAAACTCACACCATAAAATATACATTTTTAAAAACATTTTAACCATAAAACCATTGATTGTCACTGCGGCTACCTAAGCCATCTCAATTGGGGCCTACAGAGCCACATTGGCAATCGATGGTGAGATATAATTAACAAAATTATACATTTACAATATTAAAAGAGATTACTTATCCCCCTTGACTACCTTAGTGGATAGTAAAACATTTCTAAGCAATATTTTAGTAACCGCGTAGGTAATGGAGCGGTTTCCACCCCCAGAGAGGCCTAACCACCCCGTTCAGGTACCCCCATCACTCTCCCTCCTAGCCCCAACAAAAGTACACCCCCAACAGCAATTGACCGCAGTCCTATTAGCCAAATGTGACAAATGGGGATAATGGGGCTTTTGGCCATTGAAACGCTTAAAAAAATACATTAAGCAAAATAGACATTACAGTAAATAATAACATAAGCAAAACTCAGCGATTTAATCCATTGATTGTCACCATGCTATAAAGCTACAACTGTAAGCATGCCATAGAAACATGGAACATTAGAATCACTTGACCCACATTCAGTAAGTAGTCTACCAATTTCTTAGTATAATAGATTTATTTTGTTAAAATAGGGGGGGGGGAATTGACTTTAAACACGACATGCAAATCCATCTCAAGTAGGGTAACAGAGAGCAGGTTACTGTGTCACCGAATATCATTTCAGTTGCCCAATTACTGTATGTTTCCTTTATTATCATTGATAACTGGCGTGACTCATTAGCGTGTAATGTATTACAAGTCTAGCTATAGTCATTGTTAAAAGGTTATCAGGGAGAGTAACACATTTTAACATGAATTGTTTATTTTAATAATCGTTCCATGTTTTAGCATTTTTTCCCATATTACACCATGGACCTATATTATTATGTAGGTCGTAATATGTAGATCCCGCCACCCCTAAAGGAATATAAAAAATAATGTACCGAGGAGACGTGCCAGTAGATAAAACGATTTTCTCTTCACAGATTCACTTAACTCACGGAATTACCATTAGCAATAAAAACATATTAGCAATGTCTACAGGAGAATGATTCAAACTCATTATTAAATATATTCTTAAGAGATGGCGACTTTGGTGGGGTGGAATCTGGAACCCTCCCCACAAATCCCGCTGTTTTTAGGGATCTGAATCATGGCACAGCCCCTAGTACCAGAACCCAAGGTAAAAAGGAAGCAGGGCCTCGTTTTCACTTCAGGCTCTGAGAAAATACCACTTGGTCCCTGTTCCACTCCTCCCCATTACTGCAGGCTCACACTCTCCTTCCAATCCCATGCTTCCCCTCCCCTGCAGATTTTCTCCCACTCCTTTTCCACTGGAGCCTGCTGATTCACCTCCTGATTCACAGTGAGACAAGCTCCACCCCTGAAACATTCAGCTCCGCCTTACTCATTTCGCGCTGCCCCTATGTTCTTCTCACCCTCCTTCATTTCCCCCATAATCTCTTGCACAGTAAGGGTGACCCGTTCACTCGTGTTTTTGTTTTTGGATGTGGTTTTTGGGTTATAAAATTGTGTTTTGGTTGTGGTTTTGTTAAAAACTCCATTTGTAACAATCTCCCACAACAAGTTTCCCCAACCTATCAAAGTTCGAAACATACTGCAAAAAAAGGCACCTACCAGAGAGGCCTGATATCGGGAATATACGAGGGGATAGAGTCGTCAATAACACACCGGACCATGCTAAAATGGGCTGAAGACCTCAATGTAGAGATAGATAGGGACAACTGGGAGGATATCTGGGAATCGGCAGCTAAAACTTCAATTTGTACAACAAAGAAGGAAAAT
Organism: Ascaphus truei; assembly: GCF_040206685.1. Classification (NCBI taxonomy): domain Eukaryota; kingdom Metazoa; phylum Chordata; class Amphibia; order Anura; family Ascaphidae; genus Ascaphus; species Ascaphus truei. The sequence continues at coordinate 539,752,888 of NC_134483.1, forward strand.
ATATACAAAATCTTATTCGAATGGTACCTAACTCCTAGTAGGCTGCGCCATATCTTCCCTAGAACACCCGATCTATGCTGGAAAGGGTGCGATCTTAGAGGAGATATGGCTCGCTGGTTCAGAACTTTTGGATTATGATCCAAAACATAATACTAGACGTCACAGAACTAAGAATCCCACTGGACCCTTTGTGTTGGCTAAACCAGTTGAAAATCTTTCTTGTTAAATCTGAGCAGGAGATACCGACACCCCCTAAGGAGGTAAGTATCTCAGGAAGCATGGGGTCCCCGGAGCTGAAATTAATGCCGTTTCAGCTTCGGAGACCCCCTGCTTCAATCTTACATATTTATTTTTTTAAATTCAAATAAAACAACACGGAAAGTAACAGCACTGCTACATTTTCCCTCTTGCCGCCCCCTGAGACCTGCTGTCCCTAGGCTGTGCCTTACCCAAGGTCTGCCTAGGGACAGGCCTGGTTAGGTCAGACCTAAACTTGTCACCACTCACATACTGTACCCCCCCCCTCCCCTCTGGTTTTGCCCGTCTCTTTGTTAACAGTGCATTACCACAAATTAGGGCTAACAACAGTCATACATTTAATAGTTACATGCTGGGAGGACGGGAAAAAATATATATTTTGAAATCATTTTCAAAGATGTATTCTGTCATATTTTTTTTTTAAACAAGTTTTGAAGACAGGCTCCGCTTCCCCACTCCAGCGGTTCACAAGGGAGGATAAGGGTTAAGTTACATTGATGGAGTGTCCTCTGTCCGGAGGTTATAAAGGGATGGCCACATGGGGAAGTCCTTTAAATGAAGCAGTAAGTCCTGCTTATTCTCTTTTTGTTGTCTGCGGTTATATGTTTACATTATAAAACTTGCTTGGGTATAGAAACAAAAAAAAAGGAATTTTAAGCAGAAAATAAGGATTCGTGTCATTTTGTTTTAATTTGCCACATGTTGGCAGGGTTGGCTGCCGGATTATTATCAGTAATAATTTATCTGCTGGTCCGCAGTTCCTGGCCAGCTGCGGGGATCATGACAATGCCGCAGGCACATTTTAATTGAGGTGTGTCCATGTTTCCCCATAGAAAGGTTGTGTGTTACTTTCACTCCAAGTATGTGGGGTTCTAGGTCCTGAAGTATTTTGGTTTATGCTTACGGGTACCAACAATGTCTGCAAAAATGTTATCTTAATGTCATCTTTGCACCTTTTACCTCTACGGCCCTTTCCTGTCTTAAGTGGTATACACAGGTGAAGAAAATTCTTAACCCTATAGGTGCTCAGTAGAAAGTTGCGGGTGGTGCTGTAAGACTTAGAGAGATAGTCATATTGGAATCCTACCACACGGCTGTATAGAAACAGCTTGAATATATGACCTGATGTCTCTCCCAGCGGCTGGCTCAGAAAGAGCTCCAAAAACGCCGAGATAGAAAGACTCACGGTTGATGAGTGTGTGGTATGAAGGATGAAATAATGATGCTCCTCTGTGCCTTCAGCGTACCCCGAAGTGATGGTCCTGGCATCCGTAAGGAGCGTGGATGCATCCGCCGCCAACCCTCCTGCACCAAGCTGGTCGCAGGGGGCGGTCACGTGACCGGCGGTTCAGGCGTCGCAGCAGGATGACGAGGAGAGACATGGAATCAGCGTGTAGGCGTAGCACCAGCCCGGCGTGCCTGCAGTGTTAGTAGATAGAGAAAATCTTCCCCCAACGGGACAGGTTGACAGCAGCACAGCAATAGAAGGAGAGAGGCTGGGTTGAGTTAAAAGTAGACTTTAATCAGACATCAGCCCCCCCCCCTCCCTCTCCCCCCCCCCTTTCCTCCCCTTTCCCCCCTCCCCCCCTCCCCTCCCCCCCCTCCCCTTTCCTCCCCTTCGCCTTTCGTTTCCCCCCCGTCCCCCCCCCCCTCTTTTCCTCCCCCCTCCCCCTTTCCCTCCCTCCTCCCACGCCCCCCCCCCTCACCCCCCCCTCCCTTCCCCTCCCCTCCCTTCCCCTTCTTTCCCCCCCCCCCTTTTTTTCCCTCTCTTTCTTATCCATTTGCTTTTTGGTGTATTCAACATTATATTTGTACCTGTTATAGACGTATTTTCAACACGTGCTTTGTTTTTAATTATGCATTTGACAAGTGAATTGTATGACAGATCTAATTACTTATAATATCTTACATTGACATCCATGCTTGTATATGCAGTTATACTGTATGTTACTTGTTTATTGCTTGAAATTTGATGTGCCTATTCCTGTCATGCCATTGTATTGTATTTTTAACCTTTGTGTTCCTTGTGGTGATGCTGTCAATCAGGCAACCTGCTGTCCACCTGATTGGGGTGTTTAGACAGGTGTACCAGTTTGCACTCACTATTTAAGGAGGGTCTTTTTAGCTGCCAGGTCACTCTTTGATAAAGGTCCCACGGACCGAAATGCATCAGAGGACCTGTCAGCACGATGTCTGATTAAAGTCTACTTTTAACTCAACCCAGCCTCTCTCCTTCTATTGCTGTGCTGCTGTCAACCTGTCCCGTTGGGGGAAGATTTTCTCTTTCCTGTCTTAAACCTTTCTCACTAACCCCTTCCTACCTATGGATCGCTCTTCCACTCAATGTTCGTCATACACCTTCCCTTTCGCCATTCAAATCCCGGCTGAAAATCCACCTGGTCAAAGAAGCATCTCATTAAACGTTTTACGCTCGTGCTACGAACTCCAGATGCGCTTAACCTCCCTGTCTGCAATTCTAATAGTGCACTTTATACTCCTAATGTGTCTATGAACCTCCCAACATAACACTTAGATTGTAAGCTCTTCGGGGCAGTGTCTTCTTTAACCTTACAATATGGTGTCATTTTCCTGTTGCACTTATTCCTACTGTTTGTCATTTACATTATTGCCCTCCTATTGTAATGTTGTATAACGCTGTGTACATGGTTAGCGTTATATAAATGAAAACGATACATGCAATTGATCTTCATTTTTAAAATGGTCAACTTCAAGAATGCGCAAGGTATGCTGTAATGTTATTTAGGCTTCCATTTAGCATTTGGGTTGCACATTCATACCCTGACATCCAAAACCTATGCCACACTAGGTGTATTTTACAGGAACAAATCCTCCCTATGTCCGCTGGTCAGAAAGCGTATTGCACAGCAGATGCTAATGCCAATTATAGACTATGGGGACATAGTATCCGGCTCGGCACCCCAAACCCACCTTAGCAAATGTGATACCCTCTACAATTCGATATGCTGTTTTGTCCTCCAATGCAACTACAACACACATCACTGCGAAATGCTCAAAGAACTAGATTGGCCATCACTTGCGTCTAGGTGCAAAGTTCATCTCTCCTGTCTTGCCATCAAATACTTTCCGGGCAAGTTACCCTCCTATCTGAACAAGCTCCTCACCCCTACCACACGCAGCACTTGTCATCTGAGATCAGACTCCAAAAGACTGTTCATGGTCCCAAAGTTCATCAAAGTATCCGGCCGCTCCTCCTCTTACCGTGCACCCAAAACTGGAACAATCTACCGGAGACTCTCACAGCCGCCACCAGTCTAAGTTCTTTCAAAACTAAGACTGTCTCACATTTTAATCTGGTCTGTAACTGTGACATACGTCTATAATATATATTATTTTTAACTGCTTGCAATGTCTTGCTGCACAAACCTGTCCTGATGCCTATCTCAGGAGCGCCTCCAAATGCTGCCCTATTTCCCCTACCCTTTGGGAAATGGTTTTGCTACCGGTGTATTTTGTGGCTGCTGTGGTCATACCTGTGAGGCAAACAGAAGGGCGGAGATCTCTGTGGTGGTTCTATTCTTGTCATAGGCCCCCCTTACTTCAGTGAGAGGCCACTATAACTTTATTGTTCATACCTGCTGAACAATGTAACTTTTCACACACTGAACATTATAACGGATCACCTCAGGAATCATGCCCACACTGCCCACCTTTATAGGGACTTACAGTGAGGTCAGGGCCAGGAAAATGTTAGTCCAAGGAGACTTGGCTACATATATAATGTATAACCCTGCTCACTTAATGTAAGTATGTATTTGTAACCATGTATTATTTGTCATCATAACTCTGTGCCCAGGACATACATGAAAATGAGAGGTAACTCAATGTATTACTTCCTGGGAAAACATTTTATAAATAAATAAATAGTCCAATTTCAGGGTGATCTGGCTGTCTATAGGTTTAAATAATCTCATCTTGAACCTTAATGTAGTAAAAGACCTTTCCCTATCTGTAATGACAAAAACCTTTCTAATTATTATTATTGGGTGTATTCATTTTCTGCTTCAAGTGAGTAACTCCCTTTGTGATTACCATGGCCTTAAGGGGTTAACTGTGTGGGCCCACATAGAGTAACGCCCGTTTCCAATTACATGGTGCTGGGTGAGACTCAGCAGATGTTAAGCCTGGGGGCAGTGACATCACAGGACATATATCGAGAGGGAAGCTCCTGGATGCCAGATACCTGGAGGAGACACAGGAGGGATCTCACTGTATATAGTATGTAAGTGTTCTATCTATATATCTATTTATGTATCTATATCCCTTGTTATTGTTTGACAGTTAGGGAAAGTGTCCTGATTAGATAGAGGCCTTAAGAATGGTTTCATGCTACTGTACTCTTACTTAGTCATCGCCCAGCTGGACGAATCCAGCACCCTGATAAGGTAACCACATCTGATGAAAGCCAAGGTAAGAGACATTGATGTAAACTCCTTATGGGCAGGGAGGGTTACAAGTGTTTCGTAAAATACGTTGTTGTATCTATGTCAAAGTTCATATCAGAAGCAGAAGCCACAGCTTGACTAAAATACGAAGGGGTCAGCACAAACACATGACCAAAGCAGCACCTATAAATAATGGGAAAGTAATTACCTGCTTGCTAATACATGTATAAGGGTAACCCTCCTTATCCAGCTCCAAAGGAGGTCACATCAGACTGACTATATACAGTGCATTGCTCAGTCTCTCATAACTTTTCCAGGGTGTTGCGTAGGTGCAGGTTGGGCTTGAATAAGCAGATAGAAATAGGATGGGCGTCTGGACCTTCGGTAAAACATACTGTAAAAGGTGCTTTCTTTGACATCCGTCTGTAAGGTTCAAAGCCGTCTATAAGGCTCCACATACATCTCACTTGACAGAAACATAATATAATAATAATAATAATAATAATTACTCCTTAAAAGATCTATGTTTAATGAGAGGAACCACTGTCCTCTTTCTTTCCTCTGCTGCTGGGGTTATCAATTCAGCAGAAAAAGATTTGTATCACTGTAGGCCAGAGGTCCCCAACTCCAGTCCTCAGGGACCACTAACAGTGCGGGTTTTACATATACCCCTGCTAGAGCACAGGTGGTTCAGTCAAAATGATTGGGCCACCTGTGCTAATGAGAGGCTATCCTTAAATCCTGCACTGTTAGCGGTCCTTGAGGACTGGAGTTGGGGAGCTCTGCTGTAGGCCATGCGTGCAGAGGTGAAGACTGGAGACTTGTTATTTGGGGAAAGCAACGCAGGCGTTTATTCGGCTGCAGGTTCAGCAACATAAACTCAAGAGATAGGATGATCTATATCAGCGCTGCTCCGATAGATATCAGACTCACCAGGTAGGATAAAAATAATTTATTAAGACTACATAAAACGGATACTAGGGAACATAACAAAAAGTCCTCCTCCCACGCCTTTTTGTTATGTTCCCTTGTATCCGTTTTATGCAGTCTTAATACATTATTTTTATCCTATCTGGTGAGTCTGATATCTATCGGAGCAGCGCTGATATCGATCATGCTATCTCTTGTCTACAATTTTGATCGCGGTCGCGCAGGAAGTGTGTCATTTACCCCTCCAAGGGAACACACAGCCGGGAGCAGCAGAGGGGATGGACCATTGTGAGTTACGAGAACTCTATCCGTGGACTACTGCATCTGCAGCCGCTGGCCCCACATGGGAGGCGGGTCTGCAAGCGGCTCTTACCCCGCTTCTCCATAAGGCTATTTTCCTGCTCCATATATCTCTTTATCAAGCTGGACAGCTGTGGGAGTCGTCCTAGAGGGGATAGACGGTTTTCTTTGGCAATCAGCAACATAGGATTTTCCTTGGGCCAAAGTGCAGGTTTCCCAGCAGATGAAAGTCCATGTATGTCTACATAGTTACTGGTGGTCCTTACGCATCTGGGACATGCACAAGTGGCCTTCCTGCCCTGGTGTCCCTAGGAAGCAAGGCCAGGCCCATGTGGTCTGTATGCTGACCAGTGGAAGACAGAGAAAATGTTCCCTTTCCTGCCTTTCCAACCCCTTGCTAGAGTCAGCTGGGCTCGTTAGTATTCCTGCTTTCCTCCAGGCGGGGATTAATCACTGCCTGGTCGACACCCAACAGCTCTATCTGTTCTTAACAGGCTTGTCCCTGTTTCAATCACATGAAAGCAGAAATATCGGCTTCCTGATCCATTATTGCTAGCGTTGACACAAATGCAACATTATATAGGGTCCACTACATTGTTGATGTTAAAGATACACACCCATTTGAGATTCACTCTTCATACCTTTACTAAATCTATTTACGCATTATCTTATGCTATTTTGATTTTAATATGGTTTCAATATTTTGAGTTGCTGTGTTTTCACAGTCTACAGTACATAACTTAATTAAGTGTACTGGTTTCCTTTAAAAAGAGCCATGTAAAAAAGGCAAGTTTATGCGGGGTATGGCTGTGTTACATACACGCTCCGGTCCCATTGCGCACGTTAATGCGGGGTATGCCTGTGTTACATACACGCTCCGGTCCCATTGCGTACGTTAATGCGGGGTATGGCTGTGTTACATACATGCTCCGGTCCCATTGCATACGTTAATGCGGGGTGTGCCTGTGTTACATACATGCTCCGGTCCCATTGCGTACGTTAATGCGGGGTATGCCTGTGTTACATACACGCTCCGGTCCCATTGCGTACGTTAATGCGGGGTATGCCTATGTTACATACATGCTCCGGTCCCATTGCGTACGTTAATGCGGGGTATGTCTGTGTTACATACACGCTCCGGTCCCATTGCGTACGTTAATGCGGGGTATGCCTGTAGTTACATACATGCTCCGGCCCCATTGCGTACGTTAATGCGGGGTATGTCTGTGTTACATACACGCTCCGGTACCATTGCGTACGTTAATGCGGGGTATGTCTGTGTTACATACACGCTCCGGTCCCATTGCGTACGTTAATGCGGGGTATGTCTGTGTTACATACATGCTCCGGTCCCATTGCGTACGTTAATGCGGGGTATGCCTGTGTTACATACACGCTCCGGTCCCATTGCGTATGTTAATGCGGGGTATGCCTGTGTTACATACACGCTCCGGTCCCATTGCGTATGTTAATGCGGGGTATGCCTGTGTTACATACACGCTCCGGTCCCATTGCGTATGTTAATGCGGGGTATGCCTGTGTTACATACACGCTCCAGTCCCATTGCGTACGTTAATGCGGGGTATGTCTGTGTTACATACATGCTCCGGTCCCATTGCGTACGTTAATGCGGGGTATGCCTGTGTTACATACATGCTCCGGTCCCATTGCGTATGTTAATGCGGGGTATGCCTGTGTTACATACACGCTCCGGTCCCATTGCGTACGTTAATGCGGGGTATGCCTGTGTTACATACATGCGCCGGTCCCATTGCGTACGTTAATGCGGGGTATGCCTGTGTTACATACACGCTCCGGTCCCATTGCGTACGTTAATGCGGGGTATGCCTGTGTTACATACATGCTCCGGTCCCATTGCGTACGTTAATGCGGGGTATGCCTGTGTTACATACATGCTCCGGTCCCATTGCGTATGTTAATGCGGGGTATGTCTGTATTTGTTATTAAATAGGGCTGCACCTTTAAACATAGTAATGACACATCCATCCCATGAGATATATACTTCATGCGTTTGTTGTTGGTTTCTTCTGTATTTGATCAAAAGTCAACATTTCAGCCCACACAGAGCCACAAAAAAACATACCCCCAAGAACATTGGCTTCTATTTATGGCTCCTGACGGACAAAACAAGTTCTCCCGTTATATTTGTCTAAGGGTTTTTCTGTAATTTCTCTCGGGCTCTACTTAAGCTTGCGAGGTTAACCACAGCATGAAGCTGAGAAACTCTGCTGTATCGTTCCATGCTATGTGGTGTAGATCTGCTTTAGGAAAGCTGACACAATGTCTTATGTCATTTCTGGGACCGCTATTTTATTTAGGGCAAAATACAGATGGAGCTTTTTTGTTTTTAGCTCTGTGGTTTCTCTATACAGAAGGCCAGTAGCCAACAAAGGTCATTCCGAGATCACTTTATGATGCATTTGCATACTTGGAATTGCATTGTGCCAGTGATCTAAGTGTTATGGTTCTGTACCAATACTTTTCTACTAATAAACATACAGATGTAGGAAAGTGGCCGCGGTTGCCCCAGTTCGACAGGATTAATGCTTTGGGGGGGGTGGGGAGGGTGATCCAGGAGCATGGACTCCCCCCCCCCGCCCCGCCGCTGCAATGTCACAGCTGGCAGTGCCTCCAGAGCCCCGGCTCCGGAGAGAATAAGTCGCTACATCTGTACTTAGATGGTATGTATTGTCTGCAGAAACTGTTATCGGTTTTCAAAATGGGCTTTAGCGTTCTCCTTGTACAGTTTAAATATGCAGATGTAGCAAACTTAAGTGTCTCCGGGTGCCAATGCCACGTGTGGTCATGCCACCGCAGCAGTCGTGGCACCGAAGGATAAACGGGGCACGGGGTCTCATTGAAAAGCATGGATCATCTGCGGCGACGGAGACAGCACGTCTTGCTACTTCTGTAGCTTAGGCCTTTTGTATATGTAGTCAGCAGTGATTTTTCTCTTTATTAAACTACCTCTACTTTTTAAAACGTAATATTGTTATTATGTCATTTATTTCACATACAGATGTAGCCAGACTTACTGTTTTCAGCACTGGGACCAGCTACGATCACAGGACCATGGTGGACCAGGCACCAGAGGATTCATTCTGCGGGGGATCCTATCCAGAAGCATAGACCCCCCACCCCCGCAGAATGACTATGGTAGACACTATATCTGGCGCTGTGGACTTTCGATTTGTTGGGGCCACCGCTCAGGAGACATCAAGTCTCACTACATCTGTATGACTCTATGATCTTCTACCATTTTTTTTAACCTACTGTAAGTTGCATTAAAGTGATGAAAAAAGCATTTTGGCAAAAATGGTCAGTAGAATATTGTTTCTGGTGAATGTGCTGTATATTTATTTCACAAAATAATTTATAGTAAAAAGTTAAAAGCCTCCCCTTTTTTGGGTGATGTGACGTCACCTTAAAGGAAGAGAAGCACATGGTACCTTTGATTGTGCTTCCCTCCCTTTAAGCTGATGTCACATCACCCAAAAAGGGAAGACATGACATGGTACATCCACCAATCCGATTGTACCAAATCAAGTTTGGTAGAGAAATAATTATCTGCCAAAATTGATGTCTGTTCACATGGTACACCCACCAATCGGATTGGTGGATGTACCTTGTGTCTGTCAAATGTGATGTCACATGTCATATCCTTTGACAGGAAGTGGAGGAGGTGACAAATTCATTTTTGTGCCATCAGGCAAGAATGATTTTTTTCTTGTTTTTGGATTAATTTATTCCTGATTTGTTTTTTAATGTGTTTTAATGCAAGCTGAGGATCATCATTTCGGGTTACACTGAGGATCATTGCTTCGTGAGTCAAGGGGTGATTGGAGCCGCAGTTGGATGAGGAGGATGAGCCTTCATCCCGGCAAGGGTAAGTAACATGTTTATTGACTATAGGATGCCCATTGATTGCCAATGTGGCTATCTGTGCCCCCGGTGAGGGCAGAGGTAACAACAGTGACAATAAATGCATTTAATGGCTAGTGTTTGTTTTTATTGTATTGTAATTGTATTTTATTTTATTGTGCTTTTTTATGCTTCTCAATGGGCAAAAAGCGCTATTAGCAATATTTGTCTAATACAGCTATTACCCACTACTGTGTGGGATGTTGGGGGTAGAGGGGGTGGGTGATGGGGTTAGTTGCCCCGGGGAGGGTGGTTAGGCCTCTCAGGAGAGTCAATAAGGGGTTACTGGCCAGTAGCTAGTGTTTTAATGGTTGGGCAGCGGCCCATTATTTGATGTTGGTGCCACTGAGGAGGAAGACGAGGACAACCTTCATCCTGTCAGGGGTAAGTACCATACTAGTTTTATTTACTATATACTGTAGTTGTTTTATTGTAATGTATATTTTATTGTATTTTGTAATGTGTATTTTTATGCTTCTCAATGGGTAAAAGCGCTATTAGCCAGATCTAGCTAATAGGCCTAATGCCCATGCCTATTAGTATGTGTGGCTATATAAATGTCCTGGCCACGAGGGCCGTGATGTGAGAGATTTAAATTTGCAGGAGATACCGACACCACATACAGAGGCCTGTACCTCAGGAAGCAGGAGCTCCCCGGTCATGAAATGAATGTGGTTAAGCTCCAGAGACCCTCTGCTTCAATACTGCGTACTGAAAATAATAAAAATAGTGTGATATGCTGTGAGGGGAGACACAGAGAGAGGGGCCGCTTCTCTCTGATCTCTCTGCTGTAAGAGCTGTGTGGGGAGACACAGAGAGAGGGACCGCTTCTCTCTGATTTCTCTGCTGTAAGAGCTGTGAGGGGAGACACAGAGAGAGGGGCCGCTTCTCTCTGATCTCTCTGCTGTAAGAGCTGTGCGGGGAGACAGAGAGAGGGACCGCTTCTCTCTGATCTCTCTGCAGTAAGAGATGTGCAGGAGACACAGAGAGGGGCCACTTCTCTCTGATCTCTCTGCTATAAGAGCTGTGCGGGGAGAGACAGAGAGAGGGACCGCTTCTCTCTGATCGCTCTGCTGTAAGAGCTGTGTGGGGAGACACAGAGAGAGGGGCCGCTTCTCTCTGATCTCTCTGCTGTAAGCGCTGTGCGGGGAGACACAGAGAGAGGGACCACTTCTCTCTGATCTCTCTGCTGTAAGAGCTGTGCGGGGAGAGACAGAGAGAGGGACTGCTTCTCTCTGATCTCTCTGCTGTAAGAGCTGTGCGGGGAGACACAAAGAGAGGGACCGCTTCTCTCTGATCTCTCTGCTGTAAGAGCTGTGCGGGGAGACACAGAGAGAGGGGGCGCTCCTCTCTGATCTCTCTGCTGTAAGAGCTGTGCGGGGAGACACAGAGAGAGGGACCGCTTCTCTCTGATGTCTCTCTGCTTTAAGAGCTGTGCGGGGAGACACAGAGAGGGACCGCTTCTCTCTGATCTCTGTGCTGTAAGAGCTCTGCGTGGAGACACAGAGAGAGGGAGCACTTCTCTCTGATCTCTCTGCTGTAAGAGCTGTGCGGGGAGACAAAGAGAGAGAGGCCGCTTCTCTCTGATCTCTCTGCTGTAAGAGCTGTGCGGGGAGACACAGAGAGAGGGGCCGCTTCTCTCTGATCGCTCTGCTGTAAGAGCTGTGTGGGGAGACACAGAGAGAGGGGCCGCTTCTCACTGATCTTTCTGCTGTAAGAGCTGTGCGGGGAGACCCAGAGAGAGGGGCCGCTTCTCTCTGATCTCTGCTGTAAGAGCTGTGCGGGGAGTCACAGAGAGAGGGACCGCTTCTCTCTGATCTCTCTGCTGCAAGAGCTGTGCGGGGAGACACAGAGAGGGACCGCTACTCTCTGATCTCTGTGCTGTAAGAGCTCTGCGTGGAGACACAGAGAGAGGGAGCGCTTCTCTCTGATCTCTCTGCTGTAAGAGCTGTGCGGGGAGACACAGAGAGAGGGACCGGTTCTCTCTGATCTCTCTGCTGTAAGAGCTGTGCGGGGAGACACAGAGAGAGGGGCCACTTCTCTCTGATCTCTCTGCTGTAAGAGCTGTGCGGGGAGACACAGAGATAGGGGCCGCTTCTCTCTGATCTCTCTTCTGTAAGAGCTGTGCGGGGAGACACAGAGAGAGTTACTGCTTCTCTCTGATCTCTCTGCTGTAAGAGCTGTGTGGGGAGACACAGAGAGAGGGGCCGCTTCTCTCTGATCTCTCTGTTTCAGAGCTGTGTGGGGAGACACAGAGAGAGGGGCCGCTTCTGTCTGATCTCTCTGCTGTAAGAGCTGTGCGAGGAGACACAGAGAGAGGGACCGCTTCTCTCTTATCTCTCTGCTGTAAGAGCTCTGCAGGAAGACACAGAGAGAGGGACCGCTTCTCTCTGATCGCTCTGCTGTAAGAGCTGTGTGGGGAGACACAGAGAGAGGGACCGCTTCTCTCTGATCTCTCTGTTTCAGAGCTGTGTGGGGAGACACAGAGAGAGGGGCCGCTTCTCTCTTATCTCTCTGCTGTAAGAGCTCTGCAGGAAGACACAGAGAGAGGGGCTGCTTCTCTCTGATCGCTCTGCTGTAAGAGCTGTGCGGGGAGACACAGAGAGAGGGGCCGCTTCTCTCTGATCTCTCTGTTTCAGAGCTGTGTGGGGAGACACAGAGAGAGGGGACGCTTCTCTCTGATCTCTCTGCTGTTAGAGCTGTGTGGGAAGACACAGAGAGAGGGGCTGCTTCTCTCTGATCTCTCTCCTGTAAGAGCTGTGTGGGGAGACACAGAGAGAGGGGACCGCTTCTCTCTTATCTCTCTGCTGTAAGAGCTGTGCGGGGAGACACAAAGAGAGGGACCGCTTCTCTCTGATCTCTCTGCTGTAAGAGCTGTGCGGGGAGACACAGAGAGAGGGGGCGCTCCTCTCTGATCTCTCTGCTGTAAGAGCTGTGCGGGGAGACACAGAGAGAGGGGCCGCTTCTCTCTGATCTCTCTGCTGTAAGAGCTGTGCGGGGAGACACAGAGAGAGGGACCGCTTCTCTCTGATGTCTCTCTGCTGTAAGAGCTGTGCGGGGAGACACAGAGAGGGACCGCTTCTCTCTGATCTCTGTGCTGTAAGAGCTCTGCGTGGAGACACAGAGAGAGGGAGCACTTCTCTCTGATCTCTCTGCTGTAAGAGCTGTGCGGGGAGACAAAGAGAGAGAGGCCGCTTCTCTCTGATCTCTCTGCTGTAAGAGCTGTGCGGGGAGACACAGAGAGAGGGGCCGCTTCTCTCTGATCGCTCTGCTGTAAGAGCTGTGTGGGGAGACACAGAGAGAGGGGCCGCTTCTCACTGATCTCTCTGCTGTAAGAGCTGTGCGGGGAGACCCAGAGAGAGGGGCCGCTTCTCTCTGATCTCTGCTGTAAGAGCTGTGCGGGGAGTCACAGAGAGAGGGACCGCTTCTCTCTGATCTCTCTGCTGCAAGAGCTGTGCGGGGAGACACAGAGAGGGACCGCTTCTCTCTGATCTCTGTGCTGTAAGAGCTCTGCGTGGAGACACAGAGAGAGGGAGCGCTTCTCTCTGATCTCTCTGCTGTAAGAGCTGTGCGGGGAGACACAGAGAGAGGGACCGCTTCTCTCTGATCTCTCTGCTGTAAGAGCTGTGCGGGGAGACACAGAGAGAGGGGCCACTTCTCTCTGATCTCTCTGCTGTAAGAGCTGTGCGGGGAGACACAGAGAGAGGGGCCGCTTCTCTCTGATCTCTCTTCTGTAAGAGCTGTGCGGGGAGACACAGAGAGAGTTACTGCTTCTCTCTGATCTCTCTGCTGTAAGAGCTGTGTGGGGAGACACAGAGAGAGGGGCCGCTTCTCTCTGATCTCTCTGTTTCAGAGCTGTGTGGGGAGACACAGAGAGAGGGGCCGCTTCTGTCTGATCTCTCTGCTGTAAGAGCTGTGCGAGGAGACACAGAGAGAGGGACCGCTTCTCTCTTATCTCTCTGCTGTAAGAGCTCTGCAGGAAGACACAGAGAGAGGGACCGCTTCTCTCTGATCGCTCTGCTGTAAGAGCTGTGTGGGGAGACACAGAGAGAGGGGCCGCTTCTCTCTGATCTCTCTGTTTCAGAGCTGTGTGGGGAGACACAGAGAGAGGGGCCGCTTCTCTCTTATCTCTCTGCTGTAAGAGCTCTGCAGGAAGACACAGAGAGAGGGGCTGCTTCTCTCTGATCGCTCTGCTGTAAGAGCTGTGCGGGGAGACACAGAGAGAGGGGCCGCTTCTCTCTGATCTCTCTGTTTCAGAGCTGTGTGGGGAGTCACAGAGAGAGGGGACGCTTCTCTCTGATCTCTCTGCTGTTAGAGCTGTGTGGGAAGACACAGAGAGAGGGGCCGCTTCTCTCTGATCTCTCTCCTGTAAGAGCTGTGTGGGGAGACACAGAGAGAGGGGACCGCTTCTCTCTTATCTCTCTGCTGTAAGAGCTGTGTGGGGAGACACAGAGAGAGGGACCGCTTCTCTCTAATCTCTCTGCTGTTAGAGCTGTGCGAGGGAGACGCAGAGAGAGGGACCGCTTCTCTCTGATCTCTCTGCTGTAAGAGCTGTGCGGGGAGACACAGAGAGAGGGACCGCTTCTCTCTGATCTCTCTGCTGTAAGAGCTGTGCGGGGAGACACAGAGAGAGGGGGCGCTCCTCTCTGATCTCTCTGCTGTAAGAGCTGTGTGGGGAGACACAGAGAGAGGGACCGCTTCTCTCTGATCTCTGCTGTAAGCGCTGTGCGGGGAGACACAGAGAGAGGGGCCGCTTCTCTCTGATCTCTCTGCTGTAAGAGCTGTGCGGGGAGACACAGAGAGAGTTACTGCTTCTCTCTAATCTCTCTGCTGTAAGAGCTGTGCAAGGAGACACAGAGAGAGGGACCGCTTCTCTCTAATCTCTCTGCTGTAAGAGCTGTGTGGGGAGACACAGAGAGAGGGACCGCTTCTCTCTGATCTCTCTGCTGTTAGAGCTGTGCGGGGGGACACAGAGAGATGGGCCGCTTCTCTCTGATCTCTCTGCGAAGCTCTTAGACTGGCGGTGGCCCGGTAGAATTATCTCAGCTAGAATCCATTCAGAAGCAGGGACCCCCTCTGCATTTTCCCTTCAGGGCCATCAGCATTAATAGCCACTGTCGGGCTCCGTTCATCATCAGTTTTCATGGTGTCCAAACTGAACATAAATAGCGCTGCACCTGTAAGTTATATGTGTCATTTAAATTAAACACTTCATTATTTTAGATTTGTGACAAAGTTAGTATGTCAGGTGCTAAATTTATTTCTTATGAAATAATTACATTTCTTGTTTAATTTTCTAACAGCTATTGTTATTTTTATTATATTCTTCTATTTTTTACTTTATTTTATTGCACTGTAAGTCCAGTTTTTTGTTGTCAATTAACTTGACGTTTATCTGATACTCTAGAATTTTACGTTGTAAATGTACATTTCACTTTCATATTATCAGTGAAAAATATCCATCTCCTGGGGACTTCCCATTGTAACAAGCGGACACAGAAAATGATCTGCTGGGTTGTATCCAAACATTCACAACACATCTGCAATATATTGGGAGAAAGTGCCCGGATCAACAGGCTTAGATACTGAAGTTGTCTTCCAGTCTCCTTCAACAAAGCAGATGCAAGTATAAAGAATTAACAAGGCACATGCAGAGCTCTGAATTAAAGCTAGACAGCTTTCAAGAATGTCATTAGATGATCTTGAGAGGAAAGAGAATCAAGACTTAATATTAGTGATTCCAGAGGAAACAAGGTCTTACCCATATCCATGCAAGAATGACTCGGGTTATTGGATGCCCCACAATGGGAAAGCCAAAAATGCTCAGAACATTAGTTGCAAAGCCCGGCCTTGGTGACAGGTCTAGGTTTACCGTACTCATGTGGCACTAAAATAAAAGAGAAGTCGGGAAAAGAGCAAGAAAGAAAGAACCATTTATAGCAGAAATACTACAAAAAAAACGAATTATCTACAGTACCTTAGTTCTAAACGAGAATCCACCGTACCTACCAACCATGAGACCGGGGCATGAGAGACTAACGCAACAACACTGCTTGTTGTATGATGATGTATTTCACTGTGATGGGGGTGCTTCAATTTACCTGTGACAGCCCCAGTTATTCCAGGGCCGTACAAAAGTACATACAGGTCAACAATAACTATAGACCGCAAAAAAGCATGTTAAAATAAAGCAACTTGTTGTTCTAAATAAAGTATAATTGTTTACCAAAAATAATTTATTTACTCTATTCCCGGTACTGTATACGTAAACCTGTCCCAGTTCAGACTTTTCGGAAATGTGGTAGGTTTACCTGAAATCAGAATGGTACAGGTTAATTACTGCATAATAATAATGATAATGCTTATAATTGTCCATGTATCATAGTGTAGCACATAGATTGTTTCCACAAGAAATCCAGCTCCATCCAGACCATATTAATAGGAACGTGCAAGGAAAATTCAAGGAGAAATGTGCATACGTCTTAGCATTGCTGTACCAGTGTAAGGTATTCCCGCCTGTGGGGCGCAGGCGCAAACCTTCTCAGAACTGAACAAACTGGAAAGCTTTCCTAGAATGTACTGTATCTAGGAATGATTGCTTCTGGGAGTAATCTTTAGGTAAAAGATACCATCACCTTTTATATGCTGCTGCTGAGAGACAAAATACTGCAAAGTTATTGGGTACTCAAAAAGCTTAAAGAAAGGCAAGGATACTGATATACTCGGTGCTTGGATGGTAGTGATAAATTGAATGGAAAGAAAATATAAATCAGCCACAAAGGGAAGTAGCTTAATCTCAACTATAGAAATACTGTAAGCTTCCCCCCTAACAAACAGAGACTTGTGTATAATGTATACTATTTTAGCTCCAGCTGGCTGTTGATGTCCACCATAACACTTTGACCACGGGTATCAAGGTACGAAAATAAACCATCCCTGTGCATGGCTGCTTTAACCAGAAATGGCCCGTATGACTGATGCCATTTCAGTTTCCAAGACAGAGGCGGTTCTGTATTCCAGGCCCCACACAAATTGTAAGAGGGGAAAAAAAAAACATCTTAAGTTTGAACTAAGGGTGACCTGTTCAAAATATGTTGCATTCAAATTTTCCCATACAGTGCTGGAAATTTGTTCCTTATTAGAGGGGGGGGGAGACATATCTGGTTCAAATGAGGAGTGGAAGCAATGAAGGTTTTTGTGGCTAAAGTTGTGGTATTTTTTCCATATCCCCCTACGGCAGCCTCGGTTTAATGTTTTCAGGCCATCGTGTGCACGGGAAAGCTGTTGTTTTGTGGGAACTGCTGGCGTGTTAGTGGGAAAAGAGTCTTTTCTTTGGATTTTCCCATGCTTCTTGTGTAAAGCTCTATTTATACAAATATTAGAAAAGGAGTAATAAAAAAATAAAAATCGTATGAAAAAAAAATATTTTGATATAGATCAGAGCAGGTTATATTCATTCTCATTATCTCTCTCTCTCTCTGTCTCTCTGTCTCTCTCTCTCTGTCTCTCTCTCTCTCTCTCTGTCTCTCTGTCTCTCTCTTTCTCCTTATCTTTGCATATGGAGACAGTGTACATCATGCTATGTGCCGTGGTTTAACAAAGCTTATTGAATCTAGGCTGTAGCGGGTTGGCACAATATAAATATGAAATAAGAAAAATAACCAAACATACAGATGTACGAAGACTCACTGTCCCCAGCACTACGGACGAAGCAAAAGTCACCGGCGCCGGGGACAGTTTCTGCCATGATGGAACAGAGGGGGTCCGGTGCTGGGACCAGCACAACCACATGACCACGCGTGGCAGCAGAACCGAAGACACTACCCTCTCCTACATCTGTGTGTATCTACTGTAGTGCCGACGAGTATTGTAAAATAAATCTGGGGCAATCACCAACAAGATCCAGGTACATGCTGGGTACATGCTGCAACATTTCAGTGACATTTCTGCAGACAGACTAATGGCCCATCTGATTAACAATGGGGGTCCCTGGCTATCCCATTCAAACTGAATGGGACTGCCAGGGACCCCTGCTGTGTTAATCCGATGGGCCATTAGTCTCTGCAGAAATGTCACTGAAATGTTTGCAGCATGTACCCAGCATGTACCTGGATCTTGTTGGTGATAGCCCCAGATTTTCCAAGGCAAGTTTAAGGCAAGTTTTAGAATACTCGTCGGCGCAACTGTAGCTTATACTGGACAGATGTCTTAGATTTAAATAAGGTCAAGGTAAAAATGTATGACCTTTTATCTGGTGCTCTCCCACATTTAAATGTAGACGGTTCTCCCCTTGCTTGTTTGCAGGAGTACTCTAAATACCTCCTACAGAGATCTCCCAAAGGGGACCTCAACAAACAAAAAGAAAGAGAAAACAGAGAGCGCACTAGGGATCAGTATGAAATAAATTGTTTTCAAAATCTAAAATAATATATAACACATCAATACAAACGTAAATACAAAGCAAATAACCAGTTACAATGTAAAAACAATGCAATCAGCCAGCCTTCTGCACAGGTAACTTGGGGAGGGTAGCCGACGGGAGATAAGTTGATTCTTTCCGGATTCATCCTCCGTTAGCAAAAGATGGAACCTCTCTGGAAGATCTCCTGGCTGCCAATGCTACAACCGAGGCGTATCCACACGTGACCGCTACGCGTTTCACACTGGCATGCTTCATCAGTGGTTGTGATATAACACAACTCACAGGAACCTTTATCAAGGTTCAAATAACAAAACGTGACATTATTTGGATCATGGCAACAATGCATCAGTGCTCAAATGGGAAATTTGGCAATAAAAAAATTTCATAATAACCTCCATTAAACATGTCATGGCTATGGCCCTTACTTTGAGGTTGTCTACCCAGCGCTAGTAAAGAGTTCAACTCCGTTCAAAGGAATAGCACTGAAAATCTTCTCCTGGGTGGAGAAGGCAGCTTCACAGCATTTGTGAGTAAGCAAGTTTAGTTCTGTGGCCAAGACAAAATAATAATAATAATAATAATAATAATAGTGGTATAATGCAAGGGGGTGCAAATGTTTCTAAGATACAGTGAGAGACACTGCATATCCTTTTTATTCCTATAACCTTTTTTTTCTTTTAAATCTGCATTGTTCAGAAATGTTGTGCTCTTACTGTATCTTCTAAGTGCCGTTCTCCTATAAGACAGAGATACAAGGTAGAGCTCTACTCACAAGTTCTTCATTTAATGTGACAGCCAAGAACAGTGGAAAGACAACGTTTCAGGCCCCGTATGGACCTTTCATCAGGAGCACTGAACTTGGCTGTCACATTAAATAGTAACTTTGGCTCGATTTTGTCCTAGAGGAGATCTGCACTTTGGGGAATGTGTTTGCTGTGTTGTGTTGGCTGCACATGCAGGATTCCCTTCGCCTGAAACGGTTTCCTCGCACTTTGGAATTGGGCTCTTACAGTAGTGTCCTGTATCTACATTCAGCACCATTCCATTTCAAGAGTCAGTATTCATACAGTACCAAGGTTGAGATACTTAAATGCAGAAATATTGCTTACTATACAGTATTTATACTGCATATTTTTTAGCTGCAGCAGTTCAGCAACTATTTGTATTGTATTGTATGTCTTTATTTATATAGCGCCATTAATGTACATAGCGCTTCACAGTAGTAATACATGTGGTAATCAAATAAATAACAGATAATATAAATAACAGATCATGGGAATAAGTGCTTTAGACATAAAAGTAACATTAAGGAAGATGAGTCCCTGCCCCGAGGAGCTTACAGTCTAATTGATAGGTAGGGAGAACGTACAGAGACAGTAGGAGGGAGTTCTGGTAAGTGCGTCTGCAGGGGGCCAAGCTGGCCAAAAGTATAAGATTAATTCCTTCCTGACCTGCAATACCAAATACGTCGTTTATATCTTAAGATGTGCATGTGGATGCAGTTATATTGGAAGAACCATCAGACCCTTGAAAATAAGGATCAGCGAACATATCAGAACCATCAAAAATAAAGATGATAAATTCCCAGTGGCCCGACATTTTAATAATTGTTCAAGAGGTTCAATAGATACATTTTCATTTAGTGCCATTGAACACATATTTAGTCACCCCAGAGGAGGAGATAGAGAATCTCTCCTCAACTGTCGTGAGATGCACTGGATTTATACCCTTTTGGACTTTAGCTCCCTAGGGTGTGAACATTGATTGGGAATTAAAACATTTCTTGAAATAGTTATTATGTCATATTATTTTGTTCTCCTTTTTCTTTACTTAATCTGTATCAATATATTATTGTTCTTGATATTATTATTGTTCTTCATATCATTATTATGTGATATTAATACCCTATTTATTTGTTATTATATCTTATCAATCTATGGTTACTGTTATCATTTTTGTTTGTTCCCTATCATGGTCTTGATCTATTATTCATTATTATTATGCATTTCTCGGACATTGTTCTTGATATATCGCTATGGACATATTCCGCTAGACAATTTTGTATAGGGATACTATGATGAGATACATTTTTGTTTATATCATTCTATTAATATTGATTTGCCTCATATGTATCCTTATTTATACATCCTCACCCTCGCCAGATCATTCTACAAGACTGCTTGTTTTTAACTTATTCTAGTGTTTGTTTTAGTATACTTTTAACATTTTGTTACGCATGATTGTTTATTCTTCTCTGTGCGCTTCGCAGTAATACACAGTCTCTACGTAGCTGATCTACACCCCCCCCCCCCGACTCGAGCGTATATCATGTTAGTTCCTTCACCTCATTGATCCTCTTCCTGAGCCAATCAGATAACATGGCGATTTCGCGGCACTGGATATACACGTCATAGATCAGCTGGAGGCGGGGGGACGCCTATATCAGCTGCTGCAGATGCGGTTTGTAAAATATTCTCTTTGACAAAGGGCGACGGCCCGAAACGCGTAAGAGTTTTTACTGATCCCCCACCATGATGTCTACCATGGATTTTTAACTTACCATATCGGTGTCTAGCCCCCTCCTTTTTCTGCTGTGCTCCGTTTTTCCTCTGTGGAATTTCTCGTAATCAAATAAATAACAGATAATATAAATAACAGATCATGGGAATAAGTGCTTCAGACATAAAAGTAACATTAAGGAAGAGGAGTCCCTGCCCCGAGGAGCCTACAGTCTAATTGGTAGGTAGGGAGAACGTACAGAGACAGTAGGAGGGAGTTCTGGTAAGTGCGTCTGCAGGGGGCCAAGCTTTATGTATCATGTGTTCAGAATATCCACAGTGCTATTCATATGCTTCTTTAAGCAAGTGTGTCTCAAGGTGTGTCTTAAAGGTGGATAGAGAGGGTGCTAGTCGGGTACTGAGGGGCAGGGCATTCCAGAGGGGTGGGGCAGTCAGTGAAAAAGGTTTATGGTGGGAGAGGGCTTTAGATACAAAGTGGGTAGAAAGAAGACATCCTTGAGAAGAACGCAAGAGTCTGGATGGTGCATAACGAGAAATTAGGGCTGAGATGTAAGGAGGGGCAGAAGAGTGTAAAGCTTTAAAAGTGAGGAGAAGAATGAAGTGTGAGATGCGGGATTTGATCGGAAGCCAGGAGAGGGATTTCATGAGGGGAGATGCTGAGACAGATTTAGGAAAGAGTAGAGTGATTCTGGCAGCAGCGTTTAGGATAGATTGTAGGGGAGACAGGTGAGAGGCAGGAAGGCCAGACAGCAGGAGGTTACAGTAATCAAGGCGGGAGAGAATGAGGGCCTGAGTCAGAGTTTTAGCAGTCGAGCAACAGAGGAAAGGGCGTATCTTTGTTATATTGCGGAGGAAAAAGCGACAGGTTTTAGATATGTTTTGAATGTGAGGGGCGAATGTGAGAGAGGAGTCGAGTGTGACCCCTAGGCAGCGTGCTTGTGCTACTGGGTGAATGATCGTAGTTCCAACAGTAATGTGGAAGGAGGTAGTAGAGCCAGGTTTGGGAGGAAGTATGAGGAGCTCTGTTTTTGCCATGTTGAGTTTAAGGCGGCGGAGGGCCATCCAGGATGATATAGCAGAGAGACATTCAGAAACTTTGGTTTGTACAGCAGGTGTAAGGTCAGGTGTTGAAAAGTGCATTTGTGTGTCGTCAGCATAGAGGTGATATTTAAACCCAAAAGATGTCATTAGGTCACCTAGAGAGAGTGTGTACAGAGAAAAGGAAAGAGGTCCCAGTACAGAGCCCCTGGGTACCCCCACAGAGAGATCAATAGAGGAGGAGGAGGAGGTGTTAGCAGAAGAGACACTGAAAGTACGATGGGAGAGGTAGGATGAGATCCAGGATAGAGCTTTGTTCCAAATACCAAGAGTATGGAGAATGTGAAGGGGAAGAGGGTGGTCCACGGTGTCAAATGCTGCAGAGAGGTCGAGTAATATGAGCAGAGTGTAATACCTTCTGTCTTTGGCAGCATGGAGGTCGTCAGTTATTTTAGTGAGGGCTGTTTCCGTGGAGTGATAGTTAGAAAGACAGGTAGGGTCAAGCTTGCTGTTTTTGAGTAATGGTATAACTGTTGCATGTTTGAAGGAGGATGGAAAGGTTCCAGAGCAGAGGGAGGAGTTAAAAATGTGTGTGAGCGTAGGGATTATAGTAGGACCAAGAGGTTTTAGGAGATGGGATGGAATGGGGTCAAGAGAGCAAGTGGTAGAGGGAGAAGAGTCGATCAACAGTGACACCTCCTCCTCTGAGACAGTGGAAAAAGAGTCAAGGAAGGCAGGAGGAGAGTTAGGAAGAGATGTAGGATGGGAGGAAGAAACAGAGGGGATGTTCTGACGTATGGATTCCACCTTTTCCTTAAAATAGTCAGCAAAGTCCTGAGCGGAAATGGAGGAAGGAGAGGCAGCTGAGGGTGGTTTGAGTAGCGTATCAAAGACAGAGAACAGTCGGCGTGTGTTAGACTTGTGAATGTTGATTAGTGAAGAAAAGCTTGTTTAGCTTGCGAGAGGGTAGAGTTGAAACAGGATAGCATAAATTTGTAGTGAAGGAAGTCTGCGAAAGTATGAGATTTCCTCCAGAGGCGTTCAGAGGAACGAGTGGAGGAATGCAGCATGCGCGTGTGGGAATTTAACTAGGGTCTAGGGTTAGAAGGGCAAGGGAGGCAGAGAGAAAGCGGGGCATGTAGATCAAGAGAGGAGGACAAGGCAGAATTGTAGTTCCTGACCAGGTTGTCAGGGTCTGTAGCAGAGCTGAGAGAGGAGAGGGAGGAGCGTAAAGTGGACTCAAAGTCAGGTAAGTGAATAGAGCGCATGTTTCTGCAGATCCAAAGGGTAGATGGAGGTGGAGAATGGCAGAAGCGAGATAGAGAGAATGAGATGAGGTGATGGTCAGAGAGAGGAAAAGTGGAAATGGAGAAATCGGAGAGAGAGAAGTTTTTAGTGAAAACCAGGTCTAAGTAGTGGCCATCCTTGTGGGTGATGGCTGCAGTCCACTGTTGAAGGCCAAAAGAAGAGGTTAGAGAAAGAAAGCGGGAAGCCTAAGGGAGAGAGGGTCATCAATGTGGCAATTGAAGTCCCCAAGGAGAAGAACAGGGGAGTCTAAGGAGAAAAAGAAAGAGAGCCAGGATTCAAAGTGAGAGAGAATGGCAGAAGGGGGGTGAGTAGAGGCAGGTGGGCGATAGATGACCGCCACATGGACAGGGAGAAGAGATCTGGACAGTGTGATCCTCAAAGGAGGGAAAAGCAAGAGAGCAAAGAATAATAAGGGTTCGGTAATGGCAGAGAGAGGAGAGCAGGAGCCCCACGCCTCCACCCCTGCCATCAGTGCGCGGAGTGTGGGAGAAATAAAGGCCACCATAAGAGAGGGCAGCTTCCAGAGCAGTGTCAGACTGAGTGAGCCAGGTCTCAGTTATAGCAAATAGGAGCAGAGAGTGAGAGAGAAAAAAGTCATGTACAGAGAGGAACTTGTTAGAAAGAGAGCGTGCGTTCCAAAGGGCACAGGAGAAAGGGAGAGAGGAGGGAGGGTGGCAGGGGATGGGAATGAGGTTGGAGGGGTTGACACCAGAAGGAGTAGAGGTTGCAATTGGCAGGCGAGGACAATCGCATTTAGGAATAAGGCAGGGACCAGGATTGGGAGAGATATCCCCAGAAGCAAGGAGGAGAAGCATGGATAGAAAGAGAATGTGTGAGGATGATTTGTAAGGTTGTTTTTTAGTGCAGGGGATATAGCTTTGTGGTGTCAGAGGACACAGGTAAGAAAGGAGTTCATGTGAACAGAGAAGTGGGGAAGAAAGGAGAGATGGAGATATATGAATAGAGTTAGAGACATAAGGAGACTGGTAAAAAGAAGTGCATAATTTGAGAAGAAGTGAAGTCACAGCAAATATAAATGGTAAAGGCAGCATCACAGCAGTAATGATGCAGTCTGGTATAGATGATATCCTCCTTTCCAGCGTAGTTCAAATGCAAGAATCAGGGCCAGATGGGGTGTCCACTTCCTCACTTCTTTTAAACTTCAGTTGTTCAGTAGTCCTGACACTTATAATGGGCCACTTGGACATGGGCTGCAGGAAGACTAGCTGTTCTGACTGGGTTTATATGGGCCTAAAAAGTCACCTGACAGTTTGGTTCTGTCTGCTTAATTAGCACATGTGAGGCACATTCAAACAGATGGTTTTCTACACAGGGTGTTCCCTGCGTAGGTGTCAAAGCTTAATTTAATTAAGAGTTGAAGCAGACAGGATTCAGATATGGGATATTACCTAAGATTGTTTCTATTTGTTGTCTATACCTTTGTACAGCAGATACCTTTTGTTTTGTATATACAACTTGGTAGATATTTTACTTTAACATATAATGTACTTTGGTGCCTCTTAGGGCAATTTTGCGTTTTGCGGATTATTACCAATTGAGTATTGAGTATTACCAATACACTCTGCGGATTCTGCAACCCATGGGTGGATTTAGTCGGTTTTAATCCGCATGGATTCATAAATAAAGCTATTGGATACAACCCCCGTGGATGGATTTGTGGAATCTAATCCGTGGATTCAGCAACCCGTTGGCGGAATATTAGGAATCCGCTGAATCCGCAGATTAGATTCTACAAATCCGTCCACCAGGTTGTATCCAATGGCAATTTTTTGATGAATCCGCGCAGATTGAAACCGACCAAATCCGTTTGCGGATTTTACACTGCGCAACTGATTTTGGGTTGAAAATGCGAGAAAATCCAAGAAACGGGTTTGGAGCAGATTGACCCATCTCTAGTGAGCCGGATGAATAATAATAATAATAATAATCAGTGGTTGACAAATCACCAAAAAATCTACTCGCCACACAAAAAAATCTACTCGCCACCTAGTACCAAACGTGTGCTGCTTGGGCCAATATTTACTTGCCCGGGGGTTAAATCCACTCGCCCGGGGCGAGCAAATGTATAGGTTTGTCGAACACTGATAATAATAATAATTTTACTTCAGATAGCACTTTTCTCCTAATGGGACTCAAAGCGCTTCACAGTTACAGTATAGCACCTTTACATCCTTATTGCTTACATGTTTGCCTAATTCACTTTTTTTTTTCGCAATGTGAAGCGACACATAAAAAAAAGTTAGTGACCACTCTACTGCTCTGCTGTTCAGCCGTCTTGCGAGAAGCCTTCTTCAGACAGCGCAGCTCACAAGGACTTGAGATGTCAAATGGAACATTTTCCTGGTTGCACAATCCCATGGCAAGGTATGGCTCAAAATCTTAAAAACCTGTCAACACCCAGTGTTGTTCTTTACTGATGATTTAAACCTCAGCCTGGACCAATTACCTAAATTGAAAACTTACCTCCCTGAGGCTCTTGCTGTTGCCTTGTGTGTCTTGTAGGAGCAGTACACGTTTGAGGATTAACGTTTAATATAATGTGTTTACCTACAGTACTCTTCTTTTTCCATTTCAGTGACTTTCAACTTAAGGTGCATTCATTCTCACTCATTATAGAATAGATATTTTCACACGAATGCAATAATTACTATTTCTTTACTAAAACATGTGCAGCTTTAAGTGCAGTGAGTCATTATATATGATGATACTTTTTTTTAGTCATATATGTTCTCCCTAAATGTTGTTTGCACAAAAGGTTTTGAGACATAATAAGTTATTCATTCAAATGTCCTGTACCCTGACAGTTGTAAGGAACTACTGTACATCTAAAGAAATGTTCTATGAGGTAAGCAAAGCTACTGTATATCTGAATAAATGCTCTATGAGGTCAGCAAAGCTACTGTATATCTGAATAAATGCTCTATGAGGTCAGCAAAGCTACTGTACATGATAACTGATCTGATTATTACAGATTATAAATAAGAGTTCCTTTCTTCTGTATAGTACAAAACAAAAAGCGAATCCCTGCGCTTCTCCCTTAGGGATAGCAATTAATGGGGAATATATATATATATATATATATATATATATATATATATATATATATATATATATATCTGTATGGTGTAAATACCTATAAGAAAAAAGGAGACTTTTGGTATATATCCTTTGATCAAATAATGCCAAGCCTGCTAACCACGTCAAGGTAAGTCTCTTATAGCAGGTCCCTACGCTAAATGCATACTAGTGTTATGTGAAATAAGCCCAGAAGGGGTTAAAATATCAAAGCTTCTGTATACCTCTGTATAGTACGTACAATTGTACATTTCACTTAAAGAGGATATGTTACAAATATATATATATTTAATCATTGACTAATCTAACTCTTCATTATAAAGGGGGGGTTAGGAAATACATAGAGATAATGAGAAAATCCTAATGCTTCCCAGGCACATGTACTCTGCACATCACTAAAATAATGTATAACTCAGATTAAGTACAACTTGGTCTTTATATATATTTCTCAATGTAATTTTTTTTTGTCCGTACCTCTATGAGATTAGCTTATCTGTGACATAATAATGCATATAGCCTGGTGGCAGATATGGAGAGTCAGATAGCTATAAAGCAGACCAAGAAAGAGAGAGTAAGTCAGTTGACATGTGAGGAGAGAGCAAGAATGCTGGAGAAGGAGAGAGAGGCGAAAAGAACTGATAACATCATTAGGTATTAAATTAAAGAGATGCGGTGGAGAAAGAGGAGGGAAGGAGAGAGAAGAGTGGGGGACGAGAGAGAGAGAGAAGAGTGGGGGACGAGAGAGAGAGAGAGAGAGAGAGAGAGAGAGAGAGAGAGAAGGAAAAAAGTAAAACCCATCATTACTATGTGGAGGGCACGGTTGGTGCGCATAGCACGTCGCGAGCTTGAGCCGTGTGTGTGTATATATATATATATATATATATATATATATATATATATATATACATACATACAACAAAAGACAGGGTTGCCCATTGCTACATCCAATTGACAAAACATATATGGTAATAAGTATAAAGTTTAAATACTTCAATAATAATTATATACATATTTATATTTAATAGCCTTAATTATCCTGGAGGCTACATTTTCAGCTATCTAAAAGGAGACTTCAGTGATGTCCAGATCTCAACACAAATATGAAAAATGTTCATGTTAGTATAACCTTTAAAATATCTACTGTGCAAGAGCATACACTGTATAATTTGTGCATTTGCACCATAGAGATTGTAGTAGGTTTTGGCATATAAACATAGATTTTGAAGTCCGAGATGATTTACGTGCAGTGTTATATGGACCATTAGGACTAAAGTAGTTGTTTTCAGACTCATGCACAGCCTTTCTGTATAAGTACTGTACGCTATGCTGTCATGCAGATATTCCTGCCAAGATAGCTTCAATTCTGTGATGTCATCTTTGGTTCTACTGCCAATTTACAGACCGTGCAAAGCAACTTCCAAAAACTAGGTTATTATTCAGACTATAACATTAATTATATATTTTAAAAAGGTGGGTGAAATCTACCCCCATAGGATTCCTAAAAGTGCAATAGCATTTTTATTATATAGGGTGCATGTTCCACAAAAATGTGCTGACATATAACCCCTTTCCCATGACTTTTTGGATGAATCGGCATTCAATGATTTGTTTAAAAAGTGAAGTAAAAAGTTTGGTTCATCGAGATCGTGGACAAAACGTGAGATCATCAGAACGTCCCGTGTATGGTTTCTCTTTTAATCCACATCTTTACAACAACAACATAAAGGCTATGTATTGGTTTAGTATAATCACCTTTGTATAACGTGTAACCCTCTTTCCCCCACCCAATCTCACATAGGGTCTCCTAGGGGAAATACTACTCTGGCTACATGCCTTAGTGGGGTGCATACCTGCTGGCAACAGGGGGCCCTGAGTCTCCCGCATGATGGTATAGGGGACGAACAGGACAGGCTTCTGGGTTGTGCCCAAATTCTACTTTCAGGTGCAGCGCCTCCATCTTGTGCAGCCCCCAGTTGTATGGGGGGAAGTATCTGCAAAATAACTCGTTCCCCTCCTCCCAATATACATCAATCTCAGGCAGGAGGTATAGGTAAAATGCAGCAGCTTCTTTATTTGTCCTTCCTTATTCAGCAACATAGATAACAGCAGGTCTTCCCCCTTAGCATGTCACTGAACACATCTCCCAGCCAAGGGCACCGAGAGTGGTTCCAGCTCTTCCCCTATCCCTTGGTAGGATAGGAGGTATGGGTCTACCCACACTCCCTGGAGGGAGGCCTCAAGCCTACAAGAGCCCTGGCAGCTTGGCACGGGTACCCTGTCTCTATCAAGGTAGAGACCAACTCACTAAATAGGAAGTTGCAGTACATTAAGTAAGCTCCTGCAGGCACCACCCCTGTGTCTCTAATTGGACACAAGGCCTGATGACACTACCTTCACTGACTCACTGCACTGCATGAAGTGGGGAAAACCCATGATTGCTCCTGGCAAACGTGCCCTTACCCAGGTATTACTGCCAGGAGAAGGGCAGACCTATAGCCCAAACCACACAGGGCAACAAATGTTTAACTTGTATCCCTTTTTACTTTTAATCTGTTTTCAGTGGAAGAGTCAAAAAAAAAAGGACAAGGCCAATAAAGTGCAGTTCTTCCTAAAATGACATACCTTGAAAGTAAGCCATTTTTCTTTTAATTAGCTGGGTTTCTTTAATTAATTAAAAAGGCCAAAAACTTGCAGTACAGGCATACCCCGGTTTAAGGACACTCACTTTAAGTACACTCGCGAGTAAGGACATATTTTCAATAGCCCCGTACCCCTGTGTCCGTACGCTCGCTTCACCAGTACGGACACTTATTCTGCCCTACAGACCGCCATAGTAGTGACGCGCTGATTCCCCTCGCCCAATAGGCAAACAGCAGCTCGCGCCTGCGCCTGCGCCTGCGCCTGCGCCTGTCAGCACGTCCTGAACAGCAATACCGGCTCCCTACCTGTACCGAAGCATCGATAAGTGGAAAAAAGGTAGTGCTTCACTTCAAGTACATTTTCGCTTTACATACATGCTCCGGTCCCATTGCGTACGTTAATGCGGGGTATGCCTGTGTTACATACATGCTCCGGTCCCATTGCGTACGTTAATGCGGGGTATGCCTGTGTTACATACATGCTCCGGTCCCATTGCGTACGTTAATGCGGGGTATGCCTGTGTTACATACATGCTCCGGTCCCATTGCGTACGTTAATGCGGGGTATGCCTGTGTTACATACATGCTCCGGTCCCATTGCGTACGTTAATGCGGAGTATGCCTGTAGTCTTTTGACATGGCAACCGCTACTGTTTGTTCTCATATATTCCACCCCCACTAGGCAGCATGCAGACTTCAAAGAGATTTATGAAGTCTTGAGCCTCTCAGATAAAAACTCTTTCAAATCCAATCATGTCACCAAGTGGAAAGGGGCTTAGTTTCAACGTAACTTTGGTTTTGGGCTAATTTTTTCAGAGCTAAAAAAAAACAAAAACCCGGGGAAGAAACTGAGGCCAACACAAATGCCCCTTTGTATGATATGGTAAAGAAATCCTTAAAAAAAATAAACATTCACAGGGAACCACACCTACAGTATCATACTGCAAACTAGTGAGCCTGCCTTCCAACAAAGAGGTCTCACTACTAGGTGAGCGACACTTGACATGTGTGATCATGGACAACTATTTCACCAGGGAAATCTGTGCATATCATCAAACCAGAGCTCAGAAATGGTTCCTCCAAATTCAGTGATGGCCTCGGCGTTAACCACATTGCTACTTTTCATGGTGTACGACGTGTATTCACAGGGTGGTAAAGTAGAGTTTATTGATAAACTAGTAGGCGTACTGTATCACCATGTAGCAAGGATTGTGCAGACTCTATCCCGGGGATTTGTTGTGACAGGTATTGGCAGAACAGTAACGTTACAGAATGAAGTTGTTTTCAGCTGAAAAGGGCAGATTCTTACTCATTTTTGAACTTCCGTGCCCAATACACGTTTTGATTTTCACACTCTAATTTTCCAAGATTTTTTAAACATCTTGGAAGGGGGAACGTGTGCTCACTGCTATTTTAGACTTTAGGGGCATTTATGTGAAAAGCTTACGGATCATAAAAGATGTCTGGAAAAACGAAGCCTGTGCTTAAGCCGAGGCAGGATTTCTGCAGGATGGGAAAAGTAATTTAACAAGGTCTCCCACCCAATACAAAGACAACACGACACTCACATTCTCCCATTCTTCTCTTCTTATATGACCTTAATCAGACCCTCTCACAGAGCTCACTTTTATTATAACTAATTGGCTTGCATGTAAAACAGCCATCACTCTGTCCACTTAGTATAGATTGGGCCAAGACAAACAAAGCCCCAATCGGGAAAAACAGAAGAGAAATGAATGAGATAACTCTTTGAACCACTCTCAGGCACTGGAAGAAAGACTCTCTTACCAGGAAGAAATTACAATAGAGATACATTTGTTAGCTCCGGACAGAGGGGTCATTCTGATGCACGTTGTTGGGGATTGGCTAGTGTGATTAGATATCCCACCCCTATCATGCAGTATATGAAGGAAAGAAGAAGTCAATGGCACAGGTGTTGAATCCATAGCCGATATGACACTGGGTAACTTTTCACCTAGGCGTAGTCACAACAGCAAAAATGGCTTGACTTGTGTTGCTGAAATATCTTACAACTAAGCTAGTAGAAGCCTGCAGCTTCTGATGTATAAATAACTATAACATAGTGTTCTTTTTGGCATGGAAACATTGGCAGTGCATGATTCTTTGACGGAACTGGAGTTCCTGATGTGTCATTCAGCAGAGCGTTGGGTACCAATATAATATGTTCCTATGCGCAACCAAAGCCAGTGCTCTATAATATCTAATGGTGAACAAGTAATTGCAGGAAAATTAAATGCTTCTGAGGTTTTCCCCACTGAACCTTTCAAGACGAGTATTATGTGTAATGAACAGATGGTCCAACATTCATCAGACTTATTGAAGCTGGCAGATGCTAGCAATGGATTGTCACAGAGTTAGTTTGGCACATGAGAATGGGTGTTTTCATGGCATCAAGCTTTGGCCATGGATCTGTTCTCCAAAATCAGGAGCTTAATGATGCAATTTAAGGAGCTACCTTTTTTTGCCCAATATTTCCAGGAATAGCACTACTGTGCCGATTCTGTCTCACATTGCCCAAAAGGATTCCTTTTATAAGCCCTCTCTTAAAACAGCACTGCATGTTTAGCCAACTGAGGTACAGTATAAGGAGCATGTTACAGAGCAACATATACTGAGAGGAGGCTTCAGTTTAAGTTATTGTATTGATCAAGTCTGTTGTGGTTGCAGAGGTAGCTAACTTTATTGTTTCCTCTGCTGGTAAAGCATATGATAGGATATGTTGTGACATTCTGCATTATCACTACCTTTAAATTCTATAAACTCTGTGATATTAGTTAAAACAGTATATGTAATGTTATCACTAGCAACGATGACACTGGTTAAGTCTATGGGGCTTATTCACTAAACTTGGATAAGTAAAGTGCATTGCTGAGTGATTTTGCATGTTCTTACCGCACTATAAAAAATGTGTGTCAAAACAGTACAGTATTCACTAAGAAAAATCACAATTTTTTTTACGTTTGGTAAATAAAATGGCATTACTTTTTTTTCCCAAGCCTTATCGCACTGAAACTGTTTGCTTAAACTGCAGCCTGGAAGAGCTGCACAGAGAGAGCTGCATCTCCGTGTACGGCTCTTACAGGCGATCTCCCTGCACGGGGAGATCTGCATCTCCGTGTACGGCTCTTACAGGCGATCTCCCTGCACGGGGAGATCTGCATCTCAGTGCACGGCTCTTACAGGCGATCTCCCTGCACGGGGAGATCTGCATCTCCGTGTACGGCTCTTACAGGCGATCTCCCTGCACGGGGAGATCTGCATCTCAGTGCACGGCTCTTACAGGCAATCGCAGAGTTTTAATGTTAATTTTAATAACAGAGTATTGTAGCAGGGGTTCTCCCGAGCTGAACCGCATTAATTTCAACCTCGGGGACCCCTGCTTCCCGAGTTTCAGCCCCCGGTATGGGGTGCCAGTATCTCCTGCGTGTTTAAATCTCCCAGTCACATGACGCGGGACATTTAAACATTGCAGGGATATAGAGGCACCCAATACCGGGGCCTGTAACTTGGGAAGCAGGGGGTCCCCGAGGCTGAAATGAATGCGATTCAGCTCAGGAGAACCCCTGCTACAATACTCTGTTATTAAAATTAGCATTAAAACATCTTCATTACCTTAGCAGCTAGCCACTACGGTAATGAAAGGGTCAAACCACAGACCCTGGTTTACTGAGGGTAGAGGGGATGGCTGAATGGGGGTACTTGGCCAGGGTGGGTGGTTAGGCCTACCATGATGGTTGCGGGAGAAGTTAACCCTTTCATTACTATAGCATTTTTGATGACGTCACAACCTCCCCAATAAAAAAAAGAACCGGTCACATGGATCACTAGCCAATTTGATTGGGGGTCTACCATTTGTGTCAAATGTGACGTCACAGGTCTTATAAAAGGCCTGAATATTTGAATAGCACAAAATTTCAGGGTGTAAATTTCATACAGGGAAATAGAAAGAAAATAATATCAATAATGCAATACAGTATACACAATTTAACTATGAATAGGAGTCTCTGTGAATGTTCCACTCACATGTTCCACGTATAAATCAGGCAGTGGGGTTATATAGTGTAACCAACTCAGAAGGACATCTACATAGCCTCTTCATACATCCATAGAGAATTTCATGAGGGTTAAAGGAAGAGGGGAATCCCACATACAGAAGACAAAGCAAATATAGTGAAGATTGCTTTTATGTATCAAAAACACAAAGTAATGCACTTATATTGGCAACTTTGAGACGTGCATTTAGACCCCCCTGGGTCACAGCACTGGATAGCAGCACCTCCAATCATCCCTTGATCCTGCTTAAACGGCCGCTTCAGCAGTAGATGAAATCACAGGGTTAAAAATTCTGGAACCAAATCTCAGCTGCAGTCCTCCAGCAGCAAACAAATGTCCCCCCAAAGTATTTCATTCAAATATGAACTTCCTCACGGGTATCCTCAGGAGAATCCCCTTCCTCTATTTCAGTGTCTGGCTGGGTAGAACACCAGAGTTAGGTATGACTTTATAACCTGATGTTACCCATAACTGAGCTTTATGAATATGGAATAATTATCATTTAGGCTATTTTGATATTATTTGCATACAGACTGCTGTCTACTGTCTGTTACATATATCCCTATGCTTTATGGAAGTAAATCCTGGTTAAAATGTGGTTATTCGCTTTAGTGAATACTGCCTTATAATTAACAGACATTAACCTAAGGTAGCGCCATATTACATAGAGTAATGGAACTTATTGAATCTAGCCCTGTACATGATATGTCCAAATTATGCTAATGTGATTTTAAACATGTTTAACATGGTAAAAAAACAAGTTTTAGTTAAAGCCTTAGATTTTATGAACATGTCAGTCAAACTCTCTTCTACAGCTACACTTATATGTGGATATATCTTATTTCAATAAAGCTTAGACTAATAGTGTTGTAATTCTTACTAAGAAAACGGTGCCCCTCTAAAGCATTCAAAAACTCAAAGGGACGTGAAGACAAGATAATATAGATATTATTATTATCTCAGGTGGGGATTATATTACTTGCATGGAACTCATTGTTACGATGAGTGTGGTAAATCCTACTGGAAGGGCAATTGTTAGGCTTCCTAAATATACCTTTCAACCCTGTTAGATATTACGCAGTCTTAGATCTTTCAACATCCTGACAGCCAAGACTAAGGGGTCATTCATCGAGGTGCAAGTACTCACGCAAATGCTAAACTAACGTTATTTGTTACATTTGTGTTTCTGGGGCAGTACATTACTGTTCTGGGGCGAATGCCGTAAATCTGCCAACATGTTTGATATTTCTACTTTTTTATATTTGACCAGGATGTCCCTTTTCCACATCTGCCATGGTGTTGTTGTATTTCTTGCTTGACTTGAATAGGGATTACTCACTATACAAGACGTTTGATGCTTGCTTAGGAAAATAAGAATTGCTCTTTAATTAGCAACAACGTGCGTACTATATGAAATGATATGAAAATATTATTTGCTTACAGGGGTTCTGTCTGGCCACTGAATCTCCTCTACCTCCCTAGAGAGCTTTATGAAGGGGACACACTGCTCAGCTTTGGATGCTGTGGTGTAGCTCAACCACAGAATGGCATCCATCGATTCTATGAAGTAACATACACACTTGACTTCTGGTCTACGACGACTCACCGACGACGAGGGCATCTTGCTGCCAGCCATCTGACCATGAAGATAACCCCCTAATCTTACCCCAAACTCCCCTAAAAGCCCCTAATGTAAGTCCTTACCCTAATCTGTTAAACGCTTACCCTAAACCCCTAATCTTAATTTTTTATACTAATCCTTTAACCACTTACCCTAAACCCTAACCTTAACCCCCTAATAAAAATGATAATTTTCACTCTGAAAACCTTAAACACTTATCATAAAACCCCCTAACCTTAACCCTTTACCCTAAAAAGCTAAACCTCAACCCTTTACCCTAAACCCATAATCGAAGCCCTTACCCTAATATCCCTAACCTTATCTCCTTACCCTAACCCTCTAACCTTACCCTAAAAAACTAACCCTTTATGCTAAAAAAAACAAAAGTTAACCCCTTTAATAACTTACCTTAGCGGCGAGACAGCGGCGATTGACGGCGGCCAGTTGCCTGCGGCGAGACGGCCGTCTGCGAGCTTCCCTCGGAAGCTGATTGGTGGAGGCGGTGGCAAGTTTTCCCATTCTGCTTGGCTTCCCTCCTATTCACGTCCCCTTTCCTGTACATAGTTATTCTAATCTTCCTATTGTAACCCGTACCTGGATTTAGGGATATACACTCCACGAACAACATCATTAACTTCCTTTTTACCTTTATATTCGGTGGGACTTTCCTTCTGCTTGGATTTCGGCCACAGGCTAGGCAATATAAATACAGTGTAATTAATAGGCGCCAGGAACTTTTCCTAAAAAACCAACTGATATTTATTAAACAGTCCAACATCAATAATAAGTACTTGTGTTGATCTTACAGTAATGGTTCACCCATACGTTATCTTCTGTGAAGAACATGAGGTAGACAGCATCCCAAGATTATGCCTTTAGATTTCAATTACATTCTGAAACACATGCTGAGGTGGTTTGTTTGTAGTTCCTTCTACGTAGACAAATCCAATGGTGGATTGATGTTTAAAGTACATGTGAGCAGGAGTTATTGCATCCCTACACGCAATACTGTTAGTCACCTTATCCAGATCAATGTCTTCACCGCACATACACAGTAAATACGCCGTCTTTTTATTATAATATAAACATTTCCCTATATTTTTGCACGTTCCTAGTTCCACGCTCCTAGTACCCCATTGACACTCACATCATCGGTAGCTGGCAGTGAGGGGAGAGACCACATCCAGTGGCTGAAGAAATAAGAGAAAAGACTTCAGGAAGAAGAAAGGAATAAAAGAAGAAGAAAGACAATTCAATATTATTACTTAGACAAGAAGATTTTTCAATCAACTGAGGATCGAGGTCTTCGATCAAGTTGGGGATTCCTCGATGCCGGCCCACGAATGGCATGAGTTACAAATAGGCTGGATTTATTTGTCTAACCCCTCTCTCCCTCAGACTATAGGACTTGTCGCTGAGGTGGGGGCCTGAGTCCTATGTATATGTATTACAGTGTGCAATACACGTGGCGTGGTGCCCGAGCAACTGGACACAACACTATAACGGGCTTTTTATATATATGAACGAGATAATGTATATGTTGCAGGCCTGTGCTTCACAAAGGAACTTCGGTACCAGTATACTGTTGCTGTAGGCTGCAGGACATATCCTCTGTGGTGTCTCTCACCCACACACACCCTGCTGCAGAGTCCTGTACAGCTTGGCTCCCTTGTACAGTAGTCTCTTTGTCTGCTCTGGGCTGTGTAGTCTGCTCTTTGTCTGCTGGGCTCTGCTCCCTGCACTAGTTAAGCTCCGCAGCCTCTCTGCAAGCAGCTCCCCAAACTCCTTCAGGGTCCTGCAGGAACTGGCTTACCCTGTCATGACTGCCCCCTCTTAACAATCTCTCCCTCTCCCTCTCCCTCTCCCTCTCTCTCTCTCTCTCTCTCTCTCTCTCTCTCTCTCTCTCTCTCTCTCTCTCTCTCTCTCTCTCTCTCTCTCTCTCTCTCTCTCTCTCTCTCTCTCTCTCTCTCTCTCTCCCTCTCTCCCTCTCCCTCTCCCTCTCTCTCCTCCTTCACCTGCCTTCCTCCTGCCTTTCCACAGTTATGTGTCCTACAGAGAGAAACCTGCTAGGGGGTAGTATCCTGGGTTGCTTGCAGACACAAGGAGATTGGGTAAATGATCATCATTTATTGAATTCTTCCATTGAGTGCCAATGTGGCTACCTAGGCTCTCCTTGAGAGGTCCTGGGTAGCCCACTAACTGTCAATGGGTTAATTTAAACATTGAAATGTCTAATGATGTTTGTATCTCTGTGTGCGTTATATGTATGTCTGTGTATGTTATATGTATGTATGTATATAAACACATATATATGTAGCCATGCTGTAAAATGGTCTGCAGTTCCACTCCTGCTGGCAGTAAGCCTGGTAGATTACAGGGTTTGGAAGAAGCTTGTGGGGAGCGCAGATTTTCACCATATGAAAGGAAGAGAATATATAA
This sequence comes from Ascaphus truei, assembly GCF_040206685.1. Lineage (NCBI taxonomy): Eukaryota > Metazoa > Chordata > Amphibia > Anura > Ascaphidae > Ascaphus > Ascaphus truei. The sequence goes on from NC_134483.1 coordinate 539,789,898, forward strand.
TAGTGTAATATGTTCAAACACCTGTGGCAATATGTATGGGGATCGAGATTAAGAACTCACATTCTCCCAGTTAAAATACAGCATTGGAAGACAATCTGAAGACTCTGTAGTTTGCAGGGGGGTCTTGCTTAGAGTACTCTCCCTGGTGTCAGTGGATCAAGCCATTAGCACCATGTGCATAGACACATAAAAATCAAAGCGCAGCAGCAGTATACACCATCTACCCCTCTCCCGGGATCACGTCGCGTCACTTCCGGTCCGGCCCGTCACGTCACTTCCGGTTTCGCGATCGATCTTGAAATGGGTCCACACGGGTTCTGGGACATGGGGGGCACACTCTGGGTTGCTGCTGGTTCGATCGGACTCCTGACGAAGCTGCCATGCCAGCGAAACGCGTAGAGTGAACCAGCAGCAACCCAGAGTGTGCCCCCCATGCCCCAGAACCCGTGTGGACCCATTTCAAGATCGATCGCGAAACCGGAAGTGACTCTGGGTTGCTGCTGGTTCACTCTACGCGTTTCGCTGGCATGGCAGCTTCGTCAGGAGTCCGATCGAACCAGCAGCAACCCAGAGTGTGCCCCCCATGCCCCAGAACCCGTGTGGACCCATTTCAAGATCGATCGCAAAACCGGAAGTGACGCGACGCGATCCCGGGAGAGGGGTAGATGGTGTATACTGCTGCTGCGCTTTGATTTTTATGTGTCTATGTACATGGTGCTAATGGCTTGATCCACTGACACCAGGGAGAGTACTCTAAGCAAGACCCCCCTGCAAACTACAGAGTCTTCAGATTGTCTTCCAATGCTGTATTTTAACTGGGAGAATGTGAGTTCTTAATCTCGATCCCCATACATGTTGCCACAGGTGTTTGAACATATTACACTATTATATATTCTCTTCCTTTCATATGGTGAAAATCTGCGCTCCCCACAAGCTTCTTCCAAACAGTCAAGAGAGGAGAAACCGGATCTTCTCCTAAGAGGGTTGAGCAGCGAATTTTACTATCATTACTTTTGAGCACTGTTGATATCAATCACTATATATTTATATTTATCACTATATTTATATATTTATTTATCACACCTTTCTTGGAAGCACCTCACAATTTTTGTTTTACACAAGTTACAGGGTTGCCAGCAGTAATCATGGAGGTTTGCCCTCACACCCTGGTGAGGTCATATACATTGAGGGGAGTGGCTTTATACTCGGAGTCCACAGTTAGTGACATCAGAGATGTGCCTGTTTCCTGAGGTATATAAGGTACAGCACTGCCCAAAGTTAGTGTTGAACAGAGGAACAAGTCTGGGTTGAGACTTGAGAATGCAGGGCCCACTAGTGCAGTAACTAGTGGCCCAGTTCAATGTTAACCAGCCACAAGGCCTACACTGTGTCCAGGGACCTGGCACAGGGGGGATCTCCCTACGGGGAGAGTGGATCCCACTCCATTGGGAGGGCGTACCTTTCAAAGGGACAGCAGAACCAAAATGTGCGGCTAAGAAGCTGGCTGTGAGGGGCAGCTGGCCCATAAAGATGTCAATAAATATGCTCTTGATAAAAGATACCCTCATGTGTGAGTCTGGAGTTACTATACAGAGGATGGCACCACAGAGAAGTTCCTCATCAGAACCATCTCCCTGCGGACGTAGAGATCCTGATGAGGTGGAGGCGCTGCACATGATATAGGTCGGACTCGCACACACTACCTCAGCTGTCTGTCTGGGTAGACAATCCCCGAAAACCATCAGGCGGGAGACTCAGGAGTCATGTTGCCAACAGATGCACCACCAGACACGACCATGTAATGGGGGCTGGATAGACATCAGGGACAAATATGAGATTGGGTGGGGGCCCTAGACCCGTTATATATATATAATATATATATAATACAAACAAGACTGCGCCTATAAGTGTTATAGATATAAGTGGATATAGATATTTAGCTAAATATTGCATGTATATAAGAAATGCCCATAAAATTATGGGCTATTTAAATGATGACGTGATTACTAGATGATGAAAAAGCAAATTAGATAATTAGTGATATTATAATTAAGAATATTGTGTGTATATCTACATGTTGCTAATGTATATATAATGCGAGATCAAAGTGTATGTGACCAGATACATGATTTGAACAAGGGATAATAACGAATAAAAAACAATAAAAAATCAATAAAATTACAACTACAAATGCATAGACCAGTATTGAAAGTCCAAAAATGAATGGATCAGTCGTTTGATCTCGCTGCAAACAGGATCCGGCTGCCTTCCACAGAGAACAAAGAAAGAGACAGCGCAAAAAACCTCATTGTGCAATATTTAAACAAAATTGTATTGGTAAACTGGTGAGTATCACACGTACATCAATATAGTTAGATTTAAGCAGAACATGTTATGGACATGTTACCAATCTGTGCTCAGGGTACAGGACTTCTAGGTTAGCTGGCTTCTCACAGGTCTCGTGGAACAGCATGCAGGGTACAGCAGTCGTCACCGCAGGGGAACTGCCACTCCAGATGAAGAGAACACTCCGATACCGAGTGTTACGGTGGAAAGTCCTATCAACTGTATCCAGCCCTCTGCACACCAGCTTCAAAACGCCACACGGGGCGGAGGATGATTCGGCTATGTATGCCGCTGCGGGGAACCTCACCGTCAGCCGCTTGCTCGGAGAACGCTAGACGCACATCTGTGACGTCATCGGGCGGCGTCAGCGTCGTGCGCGAGTGAGTCACTGCTTGAGGAAGCTGGAAGTCCCAAGAATGTCCCGTATAGTGCCCGCTTGGAGTCGCGAGCAATTAGACAATGTATTAGACAATGTATTAAAACATCCAGTATGTAGGAATAAATGAATGCGCCCTCAGTCCAACGCGTTTCGTGTTTACAACACTTCGTCAGGGAATGGAGGATTAATTCATGGGGGCGCTTCATATACCCACAGATCTCTTATGATTGGCTGCTTATCAGAAAGTCCAGCCTCTCATGTGGGAGGTACAATAAAACACAAGTGTTTCTAAGCAAACATAATTTTACATAAAATACACACAATATATTTATTAATCAAACAAAAAACTTTTTGGCGATGTTGCTAGAAATATAAAAAAACATATATTAGTACATAAAATCAAACACTTAATATAATTGTTATTTAAAAAGATCTATAAGGTATATATGAAAGAGGAAAAAAGAAAAATATATATAGGAGAGGTATAACATCAGTTTTGTGACCTATATAGAGAATACACCTATACTCTAAAATGGCAGATTTTAAAATATTATTAAAATTTTTTAACATATTTTAAAACAATAAATTAAAATAATTTTAAATAATTTTAAAATTACTTAGTAAAGGGACCAAACATCGAGTTCTTCATTAAGTCCTAAAGGAGACAGAGTTTGCATTTTATAAATCCACAGACTTTCCTGTTTTGAAAGCATCTTGTCTCTATCTCCCCCACGTCTTCCAATGTTAACAATTTGGATACCAATATATTTCAAAAGACTAGAGTCACAGTTATGTTTATTTTTAAAATGTCTAGAAACACTATGATGTTCTAAACCTAATTTGATGTTTCTAGCGTGCTCTAGTATCCGAATCCTCAAATATCTTTTAGTACGTCCAATATATTGGTACCCACATGGGCATTGGAGCAAATAGACTACATGTGTGGATTTGCAAGAAATGCAGTCCTTCACCGTAAAACATTCCTTTGTTGTATTTGAAATGAATTTTTTACGGTCAGTATGGAGCATTTTGCAAGCTTTGCATCTACCGCAACTAAAATTGCCATTAGGTTTTACAGGTAACCAGGTTGTCCCCGATTGTGAATCAATTGGGGGACCAATATCACTGGGTGCCAGGTAGTGTTTTAAATTTTTTGCTCTACGGTAGATGAAGCTTGGTGTGGACTGTAGAGACGGGCCAAGGATAGGGTCATTACATAGAATATTCCAGCTATTACCTATAATTTTCTGGATATTTCTACTGACTGAGTTATACTCAGTGACAAAAGGGACTTTAATTACATTGTCAATATTTCTATCCTCTGTCACAATTTTAGTCTTATTTTGTATCAGAAGCGACTCTCTGTCCATGTCATAAACCTTTGTTAGTGATTTAGTAAGGAGGGCCCTATCGTATCCACGTTCAATGAATTTATCAAATAAGAGCACCGATTGGCTCTCAAAATCAGACAATAAACTGCAGTTACGTCTTATACGCATAAACTGGCTTTGTGGGATGTTATCTATCCAGGACCGTTTATGGTTGCTTGTTGATAATATGAAGCTATTTGAATCCACTTTCTTGAAGAAAGTTTTAGTGTTAATTCTCATGTCTATTCTAGACTCTAAATGAAGGTCTAGAAAGTGAATCTCTCTGTCATTAGATTCAGCTGTAAACCTCAAATTGAGAGTATTTTTATTCAGATATATCTTAAAAAGTTCCAAAGTGTTCTCATCACCCTCCCAAATGCACAGAATATCGTCAATATATCTTTTCCAAACAATTACTTGGTTTGAGAAGGGATTATTGTGCCATATGTGTTGGTCCTCCCATGATCCCATGTAAATGTTGGCGTAGCTAGGGGCAAAACGTGTCCCCATAGCCGTACCACAATTCTGAATATAATGTTGATTCAGAAAAAGGAAATAATTGTGGGATAGTATAAATTTAATTGCATTGACGATAAACTCACAATTCAGAGGGTGTAATTCTGGATCCTTCATTAGGGTCTCACTGACGGCTTGTATGCCTTTATCATGGGGAATACAGGTATATAACGACTGGACGTCGAAAGTGGCCCATCTATAGTTTTCTTGCCATTTTATTGTTTTTACTAAATGGAGAACTGCCGTTGTATCTTTTATGTAAGATGGCTGCACTTTTACATATTTCTGTAAAAAAAAGTCTATATACTCAGACAAATTGGCCGTCAGTGAGCTAATGCCAGAAATTATTGGCCTACCTGGTGGATCAGTCAGTGATTTGTGTATTTTGGGAAGGTGATAGTACACCGGAACCTTTGGAAATTGTGCATATAAAAATTGAAATTCAGCTTTATTAATTACAGTGGATTCAATAGCTTCATCCAAAAGATTTTTTAGATCCTTGAGGTATTCATTTGTAGGAATTAATAAAGCTGAATTTCAATTTTTATATGCACAATTTCCAAAGGTTCCGGTGTACTATCACCTTCCCAAAATACACAAATCACTGACTGATCCACCAGGTAGGCCAATAATTTCTGGCATTAGCTCACTGACGGCCAATTTGTCTGAGTATATAGACTTTTTTTTACAGAAATATGTAAAAGTGCAGCCATCTTACATAAAAGATACAACGGCAGTTCTCCATTTAGTAAAAACAATAAAATGGCAAGAAAACTATAGATGGGCCACTTTCGACGTCCAGTCGTTATATACCTGTATTCCCCATGATAAAGGCATACAAGCCGTCAGTGAGACCCTAATGAAGGATCCAGAATTACACCCTCTGAATTGTGAGTTTATCGTCAATGCAATTAAATTTATACTATCCCACAATTATTTCCTTTTTCTGAATCAACATTATATTCAGAATTGTGGTACGGCTATGGGGACACGTTTTGCCCCTAGCTACGCCAACATTTACATGGGATCATGGGAGGACCAACACATATGGCACAATAATCCCTTCTCAAACCAAGTAATTGTTTGGAAAAGATATATTGACGATATTCTGTGCATTTGGGAGGGTGATGAGAACACTTTGGAACTTTTTAAGATATATCTGAATAAAAATACTCTCAATTTGAGGTTTACAGCTGAATCTAATGACAGAGAGATTCACTTTCTAGACCTTCATTTAGAGTCTAGAATAGACATGAGAATTAACACTAAAACTTTCTTCAAGAAAGTGGATTCAAATAGCTTCATATTATCAACAAGCAACCATAAACGGTCCTGGATAGATAACATCCCACAAAGCCAGTTTATGCGTATAAGACGTAACTGCAGTTTATTGTCTGATTTTGAGAGCCAATCGGTGCTCTTATTTGATAAATTCATTGAACGTGGATACGATAGGGCCCTCCTTACTAAATCACTAACAAAGGTTTATGACATGGACAGAGAGTCGCTTCTGATACAAAATAAGACTAAAATTGTGACAGAGGATAGAAATATTGACAATGTAATTAAAGTCCCTTTTGTCACTGAGTATAACTCAGTCAGTAGAAATATCCAGAAAATTATAGGTAATAGCTGGAATATTCTATGTAATGACCCTATCCTTGGCCCGTCTCTACAGTCCACACCAAGCTTCATCTACCGTAGAGCAAAAAATTTAAAACACTACCTGGCACCCAGTGATATTGGTCCCCCAATTGATTCACAATCGGGGACAACCTGGTTACCTGTAAAACCTAATGGCAATTTTAGTTGCGGTAGATGCAAAGCTTGCAAAATGCTCCATACTGACCGTAAAAAATTCATTTCAAATACAACAAAGGAATGTTTTACGGTGAAGGACTGCATTTCTTGCAAATCCACACATGTAGTCTATTTGCTCCAATGCCCATGTGGGTACCAATATATTGGACGTACTAAAAGATATTTGAGGATTCGGATACTAGAGCACGCTAGAAACATCAAATTAGGTTTAGAACATCATAGTGTTTCTAGACATTTTAAAAATAAACATAACTGTGACTCTAGTCTTTTGAAATATATTGGTATCCAAATTGTTAACATTGGAAGACGTGGGGGAGATAGAGACAAGATGCTTTCAAAACAGGAAAGTCTGTGGATTTATAAAATGCAAACTCTGTCTCCTTTAGGACTTAATGAAGAACTCGATGTTTGGTCCCTTTACTAAGTAATTTTAAAATTATTTAAAATTATTTTAATTTATTGTTTTAAAATATGTTAAAAAAATTTAATAATATTTTAAAATCTGCCATTTTAGAGTATAGGTGTATTCTCTATATAGGTCACAAAACTGATGTTATACCTCTCCTATATATATTTTTCTTTTTTCCTCTTTCATATATACCTTATAGATCTTTTTAAATAACAATTATATTAAGTGTTTGATTTTATGTACTAATATATGTTTTTTTATATTTCTAGCAACATCGCCAAAAAGTTTTTTGTTTGATTAATAAATATATTGTGTGTATTTTATGTAAAATTATGTTTGCTTAGAAACACTTGTGTTTTATTGTACCTCCCACATGAGAGGCTGGACTTTCTGATAAGCAGCCAATCATAAGAGATCTGTGGGTATATGAAGCGCCCCCATGAATTAATCCTCCATTCCCTGACGAAGTGTTGTAAACACGAAACGCGTTGGACTGAGGGCGCATTCATTTATTCCTACATACTGGATGTTTTAATACATTGTCTAATACATTGTCTAATTGCTCGCGACTCCAAGCGGGCACTATACGGGACATTCTTGGGACTTCCAGCTTCCTCAAGCAGTGACTCACTCGCGCACGACGCTGACGCCGCCCGATGACGTCACAGATGTGCGTCTAGCGTTCTCCGAGCAAGCGGCTGACGGTGAGGTTCCCCGCAGCGGCATACATAGCCGAATCATCCTCCGCCCTGTGTGGCGTTTTGAAGCTGGTGTGCAGAGGGCTGGATACAGTTGATAGGACTTTCCACCGTAACACTCGGTATCGGAGTGTTCTCTTCATCTGGAGTGGCAGTTCCCCTGCGGTGACGACTGCTGTACCCTGCATGCTGTTCCACGAGACCTGTGAGAAGCCAGCTAACCTAGAAGTCCTGTACCCTGAGCACAGATTGGTAACATGTCCATAACATGTTCTGCTTAAATCTAACTATATTGATGTACGTGTGATACTCACCAGTTTACCAATACAATTTTGTTTAAATATTGCACAATGAGGTTTTTTGCGCTGTCTCTTTCTTTGTTTTTGCATTAGTTTGGTTGTGGAGCGGTACCACGAGCGCAGCAGCATAAACCTCTCATATTGTAAACAGGTTATCTTATTTGTATTATTAATATCACTAAGAGCACATTAACACATTTTTTAGAGCGCAATTCACTTTTTTCTTCTTCCACAGAGAACCAAAGAATTCCAAGTAAATCTGTACCGAAAACACAAAAAGAAAGCGCCCGATCCTAGTGCAATAAGTCCAAAAAAATACACATTTATTATCCCTTAAAATCCAATAAAATGCTAACTCGCAAACAACAAAGTTAAAACAGCGTTTTATGAGGTATACTCATGCACCAGACGAGGATTCAGCTACTCGGCTCACTCGGTATCTTCACCGCATGGGATCGCAGTGCTCCTCTGGGTCCCTGTCCAGCAGGAACTCAGGAAGCGACACTGTTGCTCGTATTGTCCTCCAGAAATGAAATCACGTAATGTGAAGAAACGCGTAGGGTATATGTCGCGTTGTTAGTGTAGGTACTCACCTTTGCATTTTGGACTCATAGACGCTACAGGCAGCAATTTTCAGCTCGCACGCAGCACACAGCTCTGCCCGGTACTTAATACATGCTAGTTTCATTTCCGGAGTGCCGCTTCCTGAGTTCCTGCTGGGCGGAGACCTAGAGGAGCACTGCGATCCCATGCGGCACCCCCTTGAGAAAGGTCCTATTCCAGGACCGAAACGTCGGATTGGGTGACTTAACTTTTTTATTCAGATGCCCAATACAGTTTTTCATGATTACTGAACCGAGTGAAGTCTTTCTTTACCGGACGAGAGAATGGTAATGTTGTTTTTTATATATATATATATATATATATATATATATATATATATATATATACATATATATATGTAGCCAGGTCCCCTCTGGCTCCCCGGTATACCCTTTCTCCCTCCCTTACCCTCGCTCCGGTGGGCTATGTTGTGGGGGCGAGTGCGTCACCGGGGGCTCCTGGCGGCATCAGAGGCAGGGCGTCGTCATCTTTTCTGTGTCCGGCAGCCATGTTGGGGTTGGCACGAGGCTCGCGCATGCGCAGAATAGCTGCGGCAGCCATGTTGGGATTGGCGTGACAGTTCGCACATGTGTAAAAGCATCCAGGGATGCGCATGCGCAGACAGAGCCCGCGACGGCCATTACATTGTCGCGCATGCGCAGAAAGGATCGCGCATGCGGCCCCAATGCAAAAGAGGTCTGCAAAGGACTACACGCCCCAGGATGCATAGGGGCAGAGATACCACCTGACACCAGGGAGCCAATAGGGCTTATAACATCCCCTGAGGAGAAATACAGTTGGCGCTCTCGGGACAGGAAGAGGCAGTAGGAGCTGGGACACAGAGACGGGAGGGTGTATATGTGTTGGGAGGCAAGTAGCCTCTGCACTAGGCCAGAAGTCTCCCCTTAGGCCCCAGCTAGGCCCTACTCACCCCCAGCTTGTGGCTGCTACAGGGACGCCCCCAGAATAGGGACAGGGTCCTGTAGAGCCAACTTCAGTGATGGTCACAGCCAGGAAGCGTGGAATTCCTGGCCACTTGTGTGTTGGTGAATTAGCCTCTGTAACATCAGAGGCAGAGACATTCTAATGGTGGATCACTGCAGGCGGGAGCTACCCATCGCTGAGCCGGATCACGACGCAGGATCATCCATCTTGATCAAGGGATCATTTCCAAGCCAAGCATCTGCGCGCCCAGGTGTGGACACACCCGGCAGGTACCATCATCCCTACACGTGCACCAACTATGTTTTATGTTATGTTTGTAAGATATTAACCCCTTTGGTGCCTGTGGTATATATTGCAACAGGTTACAGGTTAATATATGTTATGCCATGGGGTTTGTATTAACTTGTATTACATAACCCTATGGCAGAAGTATATAAGATTACCCTCCCACAGCGCATTGCATGCGGTAATTAAATCGCATTTATCGGTGGAATAAATTACCGCATCATGATTGCTATTTTTACATTTGCACCTGGTAAAAAAAAAAAATGCAATTTTGACAGCTTAAGCCAGGGGGGCTCAACTCCCGTCCTCAAGCCCCCGCCAACAGGTCAGGTTTTCAGGATATCCCAGCTTCAGCACAGGTGGTCTATGAGCCACCAGTGCTGAAGCAGGGATGGATTGAGTCCCCTGTGCTGAAGCGGGGTTGAACGCCCCTGGCTTAAGCCATAACATTGCAGCAAACGCACCCAGATAATTTTCGCCAGGTGCGATATGACCTCGTATTTACCGGAGATTGATGTTCACGGACCTTGGAACATTGTGTACCTCATTATTCCTGGACCTGAAGAAGAAAGAATTCTACAAAGCTCGTCCTAAAATACCGTATCAACTGCATATACAAATAAAAAAGGTATCGCCTAATGCTGAAGTTCCTATTTATTTTCCACTTTTTGCAACTAAACTAACACAGATACTTCTATTTAATTCCAAACAACACAATCAGCCCAAACCTTTGCTATTAGCATTGTTTGGCTGTTAAATATTTTCCATAAGTATGTTTTCTGACCGGGAACGTACTATTGCACCTTTATTGTCCATATTGGATGAATCCCTCGATGCCCATATTGTACCTAAATATATCAATGTCTGCATTTCATTTTTCTCCATCTTCACATTTTTCAATAAAATCTGAGTTGATGTCAACTGGGATTTTCAAGGGACCTGGTGTCAAAATTGACAGATTTGCAAACAGTTGCTTAGATTTGCTTCAGACATGTTTTTCCCCCCTTTCTCACGCTTTCTCAGTGTTATTAAAGTTTATTTGATGCATAGACCTGAAGGTACTAATCTGCAGTGACATCTGTAAGATTATGCAAAGGTTACACAATATGCCACAGAGAGATATTGCTTAAAAAATGCACATCAGGGTTTAATTTCCAGTCACTATTAGCAGAGAAAAGCTGTACTTTTCCATCAAGTATAAACAACGTGACTCGGATTATTAACGAATGTGACTCAGCCTGGTAATAGTTTTCTTGCCCACTTTGGTTTCCAGTCACCTCTGACAGAGACAGGGTTTAAGGGGTTAGGGACAGTGCCTATTACTGTATGTTAAAGACATTCCCATTCTGGCCACGAGCACTGTGACATGTCAACTACCTGTGATTTTTTTTACGGAAACGTGTTCGTTCCTTCACTGTTTGAGAGGGCTCCACAAATGGTCACACCAAGTGGGGTGGAAACTTTGCACAAGGTGTTGAACATTCCAGAGAAACACGCATTGGCAGAACATAGCCTGGGCTCAAACTATTGCCATTCTCTTTCAAAAGAACTGTTCACTACGCCACCGTGCTGTTATTATTTTCTTGTAAGGACATAATAACTTTATTTCCTTTCCCCCAATGGGCGTCATTATGGTAACACAGCTCACACATGTTGGAGCTCCAGTCCCGACAAGCTCACCATCGATTGTGTTTGGTGCCTGGTACATTCCGAAGGTCACAAGGAGATGACATTAGGATTCAATCAAACTCCTCTGCTTCACAGTCAGTGTCATTGTTTTCAGAGCCAGGGCTTTTACTCGCTGACCATCTCCAGCCCCTCGGACATGTACAGGCAGTCCTCGGTTATCCGACACAATGCGTTACTCAAAATGGCGTTGGATAGCGAAACATCTTAAAGCGAAACACGTTTTCCCATAGGAACACTGTTTAAATGAAAGGTTCTGTTCCTGAAGGCATTTTTAATGCTAAAATACACCAAATATTTTACTCAGGCAATAAGATATGCAGCACACACATACATTATATAGTGTATTATATATAATATAACATAATATATCATGTAATTTAATAATATAATATATTATATAGTATAATATAATATTATATTATATGATATATATATTATATACACATAAACAACTTTGCAAAGCGTCGTAAGAGTATTGGATAAGCCATTTTGGCGTTGTAAAAATGAATATAGGTATGCATTGCATAGCGTTGGATAAGCCATCCGTTGTAAAGCGAAGCGTTGTAAAATGAGGACTGCCTGTATAGTGTAATGCTTAACCTTATTGCTGCTTTAGGAGGCTACACAGCATTGCAACGCTCCTCTGAATTTAAAGCTGCGGACCAAGCAATATCCTATTTTATTATTAAATAAATCAGTTCTGTACTATGAGAAAATACTTAAAGCATTTAAAAAAAAACTAAAAAAAGAAACAATTTAAAGACATTTTTAATGGATTCTAATATAACAAGTATTTTTGTTCCTATAGCAAACATATACAAAGTCACACCCCCTTCCCCTTCTGAAACAGCATCACCTTTTTGAGCCCTGATCTCTCTAGCAGTAAACCAATTGAATCTAGTGTCTGCCTGATCAGATGATCTTCCTCACAAAAAGTTGGCTGTCAGTGCAGCCAAAGAGGACCCAGGATGCATTTAGTGAACCCCCGAGCCGAATCTTCTACAGGAGAACGGATCGACCAGCAACTTAGCTAATCACTTGTCCGTGTGCAGATTGTATTGAGGAACATATTGAATGAAATTTTTTTTTTTTTTAAACGACAGCTTGAACTGCAGCATTAAAATGCTTATTTGTAATACTGAGGCATGGAAACATTTTTCCCCTTTTTTTCCTTTTTTATTTTTCTATGTCTTCCTCATTCCCCTCCATATAAAATCACTGATAAATATTTTATATAAATGCATTTTATAAATAAATATATTTAAAAGTCAAAGGAATGTTTGTGAGGCCAAATAGAACAGTTTTACCTGTTTGTAGTCACATGTCGGAAAGTTAATAGTTTAGGGATTCTCAAACTGTGGTCCCTAATCCCCCCAAAAACTTATTGTGGGTCCCTAAAACCTTACAGGTATCAATTCAGAATGCTCTCTTCTGCACCCTGTTTAAGATCTCTCCCGTGACAGGGATTTCCTTATCTATTGTCAGATTTCAAATTTGTTGCACATATATATATATATATATATAGAAAAGAGAGAGGAGAGAGCGCACGCCCCATAGTGTAGAACCGTAAATTTATTGAGGGGAGGGGGAAGGGGGGGGTAAAACCTGCACTCACAAGGGTACAAGTTATAAAAGCATATTGTGATTATAATCACCACCATCCCGTAACTTCAACTGGTGCTGTGGAAGACCCTCGGTCCCGAGATTGCATAAACCACGCTGTTGGCAAGATTTCCTGGGCAGTTGGATATTGAGCAAACGATTTCCAAAGATCCCAGAGGAAAGCAGCCTTGCTTGCAAGTCTCTGTGGTATCCGGCGCTCGAGTCAATTCCTGCTGCGCTCCGTGATGACGTAATGTCCGTGCGTCGACGTGATGACGCTCCCTGACGCGTTTCGTCACACACGGGTGACTTTTTCAAAGGGTTGTGTGTGTGACGAAACGCGTCAGGGAGCGTCATCACAACTGCCCAGGAAATCTTGCCAACAGCGTGGTTTATGCAATCTCGGGACCGAGGGTCTTCCACAGCACCAGTTGAAGTTACCGGATGGTGGTGATTATAATCACAATATGCTTTTATAACTTGTACCCCTGTGAGTGCATTTTTTACCCCCCCCTCCCCTCTCCCCTCAATAAATTTACGGTTTTACACTATGGGGCGTGCGCTCTCTCCTCTCTCTTTTCTGCAGATTCCATTCGGATGTGGTTAATCCTCTGAGAGCAGCCGGAGACCCCCAACACCTATTTTTATTTTTATTTTTCATCATTGGACATTCATTTTGAGGACTGGTTTTTACCCTCTCTTTATTTTTATTTTCACATATCTTTCTATTATTCATTCTTTATATTGCATTTATTGTATTGTATTGTTTTGTGTCACATATCACACTATATATAATATATATATATATATATATATATATATATATATATATATATATATATATATATATATATATATATTTTACACTATACATATGATAAACACTTGCCTTATATTAGGATAGGCACTTAGTAACATACATTTCTTTATCACACAATATTAATTGTTTATAACACACTCACGTAGTCACACCCCCACTAGGCACTGCTTTTTTGTTCTGTTTGTCCATATATATATATATATTTATATATGTATATATATAAAAGGCTTAGGTATGTTTCCATACAAATGTTCAGCTGTTGCAGGGCTACAACCGTAATGCCTCCTCAAGGAGAGGAACAAGGAAAGGAGGAGACAGAGACAGGGAGAGACAGCAAGGAGAGGAACAAGGAAGGGAGGCGACAGAGCCAGAGTAAGACAGCAAGGAGAGGCAGAGAGGAAGCAAGAAGGGGAGAGGAGACAGAGAGAGAGAGAGAGAGAGAGAGAGAGAGAGAGCAAGGAGATGAGGATAGGAAGCAAGGAGGGGAGAGGAGACAGAGAGACAGCAAGGAGAGGAGGAGAGGAAGCAAGGAGGGGAGAGGAGACAGAGAGAGACAGCAAGGAGAGGAGGATAGGAAGCAAGGAGGGGAGAGGAGACAGAGAGAGACAGCAAGGAGAGGAGGATAGGAAGCAAGGAGGGGAGAGGAGACAGAGAGATACAGCAAGGAGAGGAGGATAGGAAGCAAGGAGGGGAGAGAAGACAAAGAGAGACAGCAAGGAGAGGAGGAGTCACGTGAGATAAGTAGGAGAGGAGGAAGTGTAGTGTGCACAGAGAGGAGCAGACACTGTAAGGCAGGGAGTGCAAAGAGAAGGGAAGAGTGAGTGCAAAGAGGAGCAGGGAAATGATGGAGAAGATATAGCAAGGAGGAGAGACTGCAAGGAGGGGGGGAGAGACAGAGAGAGACAGCAAGGAGATGACGAGACAGAGAGAGATACAGCAAGCAGAGGAGGAGACAGAGAGAGACAGCAAAGACAGGATGAGACAGTGAGAGATAGCAAAGAGAGGAAGAGACAGAGAGAGATAGCCAGGAGAGAATGAAACAGAGAGAGACAGCAAGGAGAGGATGAAACAGAGAGAGACAGCATGGAGAGTAAGAGAGAAAGAGAGACAGCAAAGAGAGGAAGAGACAGTGAGAGACAGCATGGAGAGGAGAAGACAGAGAGACAGCAAGGAGCAGAAGAAACAGAGAGAGACAGCAAGGCGAGGAAGAGACAGAGAGAGACAGCAAGGAGAGGAGGAGAAGGAAACGATGAGATAGCAAGAAGAAGAGTCAGATGAGATGAATAGGAGAGGAGGAAGTGCTGTATTCTCAGAGAGGAGGAGACACAGTAAGGCAGGGAGAGCAAAGAGAGGGGAGGAGAGAGTGCCCAAGATGAGCAAAGCATGATGGATATGAGAGTAAGGTGGGGAGGGGAAGAGAGATAGCAAGGAGGGGAGGAGAGCCAGAGAGACAGACAACAAGGAGAGGAGGAGACAGAGAGAGAGAGACAGCAAGGAGAGGAGAACACAGAGAAAGACAGCAAAGAGAGCAGGAGACAGATGAGATGAGTAGGGGAGGTGGGAGTATAGTGAGCACAGAGAGAAGCAGACACAGTAAGGCAGGGAGTGTAAAGAGAGGGGAGGAGAGAGTGCCGAAAAGGAGCATGGAGATGATAGAGGAGAGAGTAAGGTGGGGATAAGGGGACAAGAGACAGCAAGGCATTACTGGGAGGTGTGAAAACATAGAGTAATGTTTAATTAATAACTTTTAAGATCTTATAGATCAGCGTATGTTACACCGGGTACAGCTAGTTGTATTATAATTCCCTGTATTGTCTTGTCTTTTTGTAAAGCACTGAGTAAATTGATGGCGCTACATACATTATTATACTGTTACCGCCGCTGCAGCCCCTGCCGGATTCTTCCGGCTGACGTGTCACATGGCAGAGCCACGCACCCACGCACGGCCAAGCCGGTGCAGGCACGCTCTGAAGGGTGCCGTTGGCGCCTCCCACAGGGAAGAATCTCGGCCGCACGTCTGCGTGACGTCAGCGCTCCGCGCCGCGCATCGCGCACACGTGCAGGTCGCCCGGCACCCAATTAGTATTACCAGGGAAGTCTCACCTGTAGCCTGTTCAGCCACTTACCTCCCTGGCGCCATTGGAGGACCTGATCACACCCCTGCAAGGTAATTGGATCCTTCCTCCATATATACCTACTCCTGTCTGTCCTCCCCTGCTGAGCATAAACTCCTGTTTATGCATTGTGCTCACTGCTGCTGTTTCGTTGTGTCTTGATCCTTGCCTGCCCTTTGACCTGTCTGTTCTCTCCTGTCCTGACCTTTGGCTGTTCTACGGATTCCTACACTCTCCAACGCTTTGACCCCGGCTTCGTCCCTTGACCTTGGACCTTGGCTAAGGACATCTACCATCCTCCACTCTCCTACCCAGAACTACGGCAAGTACCCTAATTACTCTGACCTCTCCTACCCTACTATGCTGTGCGACTTGGACTACGCATTCTGGACCGGACTGCGTTGCTGTGGGTCGGTGTCTTTCCATCCCCACCTCAGCCCCGCGGTCTTCAGTCCAGTTTGTGGTGAGCGCAGCGTGACATATACATACTGTACATACCCTGTGGTTATTATTTCCCAATGGAAGACTGACTTAGTTAATAACCTTTCCCTTCCAGGTGGCCTGCAAAGCGTTGCTGAGGATTATGGACCATATTTTATAGCCTTCCGAAGTAACCGTTTGGCTGAAAATCCCTATTGAAGTCTATGGGGATTTACATCTGAAGACGAAACCCAACAACAGCTTTGGCAGATATAGCATTATCCTCTAATAATGAAGTGGTCTGTAATATGGAAATATTGGAGAACATTTGATCCACTTAATGTTATAAAGTTTAAAATAATTCAATGTGTGGTGTGGACTTGTGTAATGTAAATAATTAATTCCTTCTCTCCCGGTGTGGCAACTCTCACCGCCTGTAGGTGAGCGAGAACAACCCCAAAACTTCCCATAGTGGCCATTTTAATATATTGTAACCACTTTACCACGAAGACAGGTCAGTAATGAAGAGGATGAAAGTAAAAGGATAGATGTGTTTTATTTTATTTTTTTCAAAGCAATGAAGTGGCAATTCTGCAAAAAATAATGGCCCACGTGGAAGTGGTAGGATTATATTTAATAAGGTCACTGTCATTAAACAAGCTGTGAGAGCAAAGCTTTCCATCTCCATGAGCGGCAAGGCAGCCAAGCACCTGCTTCACATTTCTCTGGGTGTTAGTTAGTTCATCTTGCAACTTTGTGTCAAGATTCCAAGGGGTTTAGGAAAAGTCCTTCCATGGTGTGACAGTGGAATTTTTGATGACGGTTCACAGATGTTTGTACTCGTATCTGTGTAGGATACGGAGTATCGTGAGGAAAGCTCCACTCTTTCATGCAAACTAGCATTCCCCACCCCAGAAAAACTAGCACTTTTTCTCTCATGTAGTAAAGTGTGACCTGCCACAGAGCCAGATAGTATTAGTTATGGGTTCTACATCAATGTTTCCTGCAAGTCTACAACATTCTATAGTCAACCATGGGATCCCCTCATACGTATTTCAATGTGTTATAAGAGCACCATCATTTCATTTACCTATAAAGACTTAAGAAACATGTTTTTGGTCAGTGCACCTTTAGCTCATTTTTCTCATGTAGCTGGCTTGACATTGCACCGTGGTCTTGACACACACTGCCATTCACAATACAAACCGGAAGACACACATTCACCCATCCTAGAGGGCCGCAAATGGGCAGTCGCCTCTTCTAAGAATGATAGGAGACTGGAATCTTTATGCTTTTGCTTCATCACCTGAATTGATTCTGAAAGGCACCTAACAGGTTTTAGGAAACCACCATTAAAATCCTGAATTGATACCTGAAAGGTTTTAGGAAACCACCATTAACGTTGTTGGGGGGGGGGGGGGCGTTGTTGTTGCAGGAACCACTGTTTGGGAATATACTACGTACTAAATGAGCCAGAATTTAACATTATTCAGGGGCATGAAGGGATGCAGAATGGGTGACAAGAATTGGGGCCAAAAGGACTATGCAGCCTGCTCTGTGTAACGTATATTGTCCAGTATGGATTATTCCTCAGGTTTGCACTAATTGAGTCCTAGCATTTTAAGCCAAAGAACTGTTGTCATTTTTCAGAATGCAAGAGGTCCTCCAGCTATTATGACTAAACATCTCTCCAGTTTGCTAGGTTCAATCCTGTGACACCCCATCCTTGCATATATCCCTACTGCCTCTATAAGCCTCCCAACATCCCGCTTAGAGTGTAAGTTCTCTGGGGCAGGGATTCGTTTTCAAAATGCGTTTTGCAGACAGATATTCGTAGGCGGTTTTGACAGTTAAAAATTCAGGCAAATGCTCCTGAAGCTGCCATCCTTTTCCCTTCACGGGAATGTCATAACATGCACCCGCAAATGTGTATATTTAATTCATTTGCAAATGTTACAACATTTAATTCTCGTGGAACATCCAAACCCCTATGTAGGGATTTTGCAGGAGAGGAGCGATGCTAATAGGACATGCAAAGTATATTTAAATAACTCCCACCGCCCTCCTCCCACCTCCTAAAAATTTCCACAAGACCTATCCTGATAAACCAGGTCTTAAGGTACCTGTCAAGCCCAATCGGATCAGAACCCACAAACTCTACTGCTCTACTGCCCACACCTGTAGCTAATCATACTCATGGACAGTTTCCATACTCATTTCCCCTGGCTTATTTCCTATACTTTGCATATCCTATTGGTGTATCTCCCAGGTCTCGCCAGATACCTCAGGTGTTCTTCTTTTTGTCCACAAAGCTCATTGAACTCACAACCAGGAAGTAGTCTGCTTTTAAAGGAAGCCAGGGGTGTCTCCCCGGGTATGATTAGCTAGTGGTGCGAGGTGCAAGCAGTGCAGCTCAAAAGTATGCTGCGAGAGTGGAGCTCTCGCTGTTTAGCTCTTTGCTACCCTAGTAATGAGCTAAACCAGCTTCTGGATAGCTCCACTCTGCCCTAAAAAGCAAAGGCTCTGGGTTTTGATCCTATTGGGTCTGCAGGTGCCTTAGAACCTGATTTGTTAGGCTAGACCTTGTGTAGATCTGGTGTGGAGTGTGATGAGTTATTTAAATATATTTAGCATATCAGGTGTGCCCCTTTTTGTGCACAGGTGTCTCTGCACAAATTATTTCAAGGTAGGTTTCAGGGGATGGGCGGGTGTCCTGAGAAACCCATATTTCCGGGTTCTGAAGTTCAGCATGAATTGAAAGTTGTAACATTCGCAAACTCAGTTAATATAAATGTAGCCAGGGTCCCTCCGGTCCCCCTGTCTGCCGGTTTCTTTCCCCCTTGCGTGTGTGCTGCGGCGGGGGCGAGCGCGTTCCCGGGGGCTCCCGGTGGCAGCTGCGGCAGGACGCCGACATGTTTAATGTGTTCGCGCATGTGCGGAGGCTTGCGTGTAAGCAGAGCAGTTGTGGTGGCCATGTTGTCGTTGACGCGGTGTTCGCGCAATGCGCAGAGGTTGGCAAGGGTAGCGGTGGCCATTACATGTGTGCAAGAGCTCTTGGAAGTTGCACATGCTCAGTTAAGAGTAGCGGCGGCCATTACAGCTTCAGACATGCGCAGTAGAGATTGCGCACGCGGCGATAATAGAGAAGAGGTCCTGAGTGGACTACGATTCCCAGCAGCCTCTGGGGACTGCCCTTTGATCCCTGTCACATGCAGTCAGACAGCAACTAAGGCCTCGTTCAGGGTGCTGGCTTCGGAGGGAGGGCGTGCTGCCGTGCGTGCTGCCATGAGAAACAAAGTATTCAATTTGAATACTGGTTGTCAGGGCAGCAGCTGCCCTGTCTCCGAAGCCAGGAGTTGAAGCTGGCTACAGTTTCAATAAACGAAAATTTCGTTTTTTGGAGCTGCAACAGCGTCACAGGGACCTAGGCAGCCAATGAAATAATTTGTGAGAATGATTTCATGACTGCAACCTCGATACTTAACCTGCCGTGTGTAACCCCGCCCCCTCCTCAACGCTGAAAAGTCTGCTGGGGGATAAACACAGATCGCCCAGCAAACTGCCGCACTGCCGCCCTCCCGCCCTCCCGCCCTCCCTCCAACTCCTGCAGCTGGCACCCTGAACGAGGCCTAAGGCCTAAGCCTAAGGCCTCATTCAGGGTGCCAGCTGCAGGAGTTGGAGGGATGGCGGGAGGGCGGCAGTGCGGCAGTGCGGCAGTTCGCTGGGCGATCTGTGTTTATCCTCCAGCAGACTTTTCAGCGTTGAGGAGGGGGCGGGGAGGGGGCGGGGTTACACACGGCAGGTTAAGTATCGAGGTTGCAGTCATGAAATCATTCTCAAGAATGATTTCATTGGCTGCCTAGGTCCCTGTGACGCTGCTGCAGCTCCAAAAAACGAAATTTTCGTTTATTGAAACTGTAGCCAGCGTCAGCTCCTGGCTTCGGAGACAGGGCAGTTGCTACCCTGACAAACAGTATTCAAATTGAATATTTTGTTTCTCACGGCAGCACGCACAGCAGCACGCCCTCCCTCTGAAGCCAGCACCCTGAACGAGGCCTAAGGCTGGCAGATTATCATGCTGCAAAGAAGATACAATGTTGTGGGCAGACAGGGATTGTCAGTCAGGCTAAGGATACAGAGGGGGAAAGAAGGGGGGCAGAGAGCTGCGTGCTTCTGCCCTAGGCCAGAAATCCCCAGGCTAGAGTTGAGGCCCTGACTCCCCACTAGTGAGGGTGGGTGTTCATAGGGACAGGCCCTTAGGTAAGGACCCTGTGCCCCTTCAGCTGTGTGCTAGGCAGGGACCTAGTGACAGACCCTGTGCAGTTCCTTAGTGCATGGAGAGGGAGAGACTCTGCAGTTCTTTAGTACAGGGACCCAGTATAGTGTATGCTGTGTTGCTGATAAAGAGACTGTCCTTATGGTGGGATGTCTTGCTGGACCCCATCCCACGTGGAGGTACAGATCAGCGCTGGACCAAGCGGCGCCGATAGACCCTTTGCGAAGACACCCAGGTGCCGGAGCACCTGGGCAGGTATTTACAGCCTTCCACACGTGCACCAACTTTACCTTGCTCCTCACATGTGACAGGCCTGTTCACACACTTGGGTGGGCTTGGACTCTCTGGACACGGGGTTGGGAAGGGGGTGTAAGGGTATAGCCCAGTTAGGGGCTAAGAAGTTATAGCACAGTTAGGGGCAAGATTATAGCTGCCAGCTGGTGGCAGAGGGTGGTATATATATCGTTGTGCATACTGATGATGTTGCACTGTTAAAGTATGATACTCTGTGTTGTGTTGCTATACAGTATGATGTGATGTGATGTTATTGTGTTATTTGCTCGTTCAGTAAACCTGTTAGCCATAACCCTGGTGTATGTGGTTTCTGGGTGGGTTCCTATGCTAGGGCCATTCTAGATTCCTATAGAATCCTACACAGGTGGAGGCGCTGACCGACGAGAACGTTCCAGAGAAGCACCCCAGGCTCTCACTAGCGGAGGCTCAGACCTCCTGTGAGCCTGACAGGTATACTGCACCACCCCTGGTAACATATAGGTTCCCCCTCCCATACACTCTATATGCGATTGGGTGGGGGAATACCCGTTACATAAACATTTGCGGGTAGATTTGATGAAAGTCGCATTCGAATGGGCAGATAGTGGCGGGCGGCAGATTTGAAAATAAGAAGGCGAAGGTAGCCTTTTTTAGACTTCGCCGCGGTTATTCACAGCTGAAAGGAACTCCTGAATTTGCAGCTAACTCAAATGTGGGCGAAACATTCGCCCGTCTCTGCAGAAAAGCACCATATTGATAAAGAAAAACCTCAATTACTTACAGTTTTTTATACATCTAGTGGTTTTAGTCTCTAGTTTTTTCAGACTATTGATATTGATGAATAGCCCCCTGCTACCATTAATGTAAGCTTAGAAAAACAAACTTTTAAAAGGGAAACTGTTTTTTTTTAGGTAGAATCCTGATCATGGTTAATTGTTATCCCTTGTATCTTTTACCTTTTAGCCCTTAAGCATACCCTCCCTCCCCTTCCCATTCCTTTCCTCTCTGGCCCCTCCTTTATCTATCCTTTTTCTTTATCTTTTCTATGTTAAATGTAACACTTATTCCCCCCCCCCCCCCCAGACACATCTGTGGTGTCTAGGGTGCATGAGGGCAGATTACATGCGTCGTGGTGGTGCATACCTGCGTGGAACAGGAGAGCCTGAGCTTCCCGTGTTGTTATTGGGGAGACAGGACCGGGCTTCTGGGGTGGTAGCCTCCCTGCTTTCTTAGTGGTGCAGCGCCTCCGTCTTCTATTCTCCCAGGAATATGGGATAGGACCTGTATAGAAGAACCCCCTTGGTCCCAGGGTGAATGCTCCAAACTCACACAACAGTCTTTGGTATAAAAGGATAGTCTCTTTATTGGTCAGATCAGCAACTCCAAATGTAGTGGCGACCAGCAGCCACAATAACAACAGCAATGTCCCGCTAATTACTCCGCTCTCCTCCCTTCACCGGTCATTCCTCCTCTCCTTCCCTCCAAGTCTCTCCTCCGACAGGATGGTCTGGGCTGGGGCATCAATACCCTGCAGCCCACCTCCGAGGTTATCCTCGGGGTGGGGAATGGATTCTCCCCATCACCCCAGGCAGGGGGTGAGGGGCATTGGTCCACCGGGTCTATGGTGCTATCAGCTCTACTCAAAGTGGCTGAGTCTCTCCACTCCTCTCTCTGCTCCGGCACGGCATGCAAAAGCGAGACCGCACTGTCTCCTCCAACAGAACAAGACCAACAGACTCCTCAGACTCAGCAAGACTCTAGAACTAACCGTCACTTACAGGAGTTGGCTGCTAAATATAGAGTCAGCCCCACCTCTCGTGATGTCAGCAGAACCTCCCCTCTGGCTCACGCCTGCAGCAGAGTCAGAGGTCTGCATTTACCACTCAGGGCAGGGCTAGGAAGGGGAAAAACCCATGATGACTACTGGTGCCTGCCCTTAACAGGACTTACCACAGTAGGAGGAAGATAGGTATCGCCTGTGCTGTTTACAGGGGGCTACATAAAAAATTAAAAATAAGATTAATTTGAAATTAAAAGAATCCAAAGAGATTTATGTATAAAAATTAAATTGATATGCAACATGCAGAAAATAGTAAAGAAAAATTGTTATGCTACATCTGTAGATGTGCTCTGGGTTTTCTTCTTCCCATTTTGGTTATTTAGAATACTAATCTAGTGCAGTGGTTATCATGGGTTCCTCAGGGCCTTAAACCAGACCAGATATCGGAAGCCATCAACCAACATTCTAAGAATCTGTAAATGAGGTGCATTCACCTATGTGCCAAAGCATTGATTATTCTTCAAACCTGGTGAAGCCGGTAGCCCCAAGGAAAGGTTTAGAACCACTAATCTGGTGGATCTGAGTCTCCACTAATAAGACAGTTAGCTTTCACTGAACTCATTGTTGGCTATGTGTTTTCCTTTTTACTCTTTGAGTCTTTATAATTTCTCTTTGGTGTGTGAAACCGTTTTTCCTTCAACTACAGTATAAATGGGGCACAAGTCAGTACCTTATATATTCCGGGCGAATCATATGCAGTATATATCCTGTTACATGCGAGTTCCTTAAAGCATATGCAAGTGATCTTTTGATTTACACGCCACTTATTATTCAGCCCTGCTAAAACGTAACACTTTAACTCTACCGTATACATTTCCATGTATGAACTCTTGCTTACTTAAAGGTACTGTATAGCATAGAGGCTTATTCACTAACCACTAGTTTGTTGATATTGCAGATTATTGGTTAATAAATCAAATAGCTGATACTACATTGGAACTACTTATAAATGACCTCCAATGTTCCTATACCCCCATCATGAACTGAGGAGCTTTCTAATTATGTGTTGAAATGATAAGAGATATCAAAAGGGCTGACGTTTGTTTACGAGTGGCAAATACCCAATATTTTCATCTTTACAAAATATTGACAGGGAACAAGTCTTGAGCAAAACATATTGTTGCTTTTAAGAGTCTTGGCAGAACTGCTCTGGGTGGATGAGGGGTACATCACCACCGTCACACAAAGTAAGTTAGATATGTTGGGGAAGGTGGAGAATAAATATTTCCAAGCATGGAAGGGGCTATCAATGGGTGGGACCCTTATGTTAAAACCACCAGTGATTACCAGATGTTCCAGACCAGACCTTCACCTAAAGAGAAGGGACAGTGCGCAACTAAACAAGACCCACGGGATTACTGGCAAAAGTAGCAAACTAATTGCCTTAATGGTGCAAATATGTGCAAACAGGTCAATAAACCTTACAATAATGGTGTATTGGATTGCGTCTGCAGCCGTCGTATGGGGTGGCTCAACACCCCTGAAGCTAGGGAGAGTGAAACAAAAACACAGCGCACAACGCAAAATAGTGAAGTATGAAACAAATTGAATATATATTAAAACATTAAAGGTTCTGCGTACATCAATAAAAAATTAAGTAAGCAATCATCGAGGCATATTTGGGTTGCCAGGAAACCGTAGATGACAGCGACACCAGTAGTCCTACAGCGGCGGCGAACAACCTCCTAGGCACCGTTCAAATAACTCCTCCGAAGTCCAACAGCACTTGTAGCAGCGATGTCAGAATGGGCCGTAGGTGGCCTCCCTCAGGTAAAGTCTCGTAAGTTCGCCTGATTCCTGCTCCACACTCCGTTAACCGCACCTCCGGTCACGTGACTGGCCCTGATGATGTCACACGTGTAGTAAGCCTCTCTCACAGGCTTGATGACAGTCAAATTACTAGAGTAATCCAGGAGTGTAATGGAGCGGCAAAACCGAGCGGGGACAATAAAAAAGGGCTATACAATGCAAGTGAAGCAAAGAATGGAAAGATAACTGTTAGACAGTATGTGGCATAATCCAACGCGTTTCGTAGCGCGAACGCTACTTCTTCAGGGAATGCGGAGCAATGAGCATACACTGCCAGTACGTAAACCCATTGCTCCATTGTGACTGGTCCGGTTCTATGATTGCCCAGCCAATCGCAACACAGGATGGATGAATGTCAAACACCTGCAAGCATATTACATTGATACATGCCATAGAGATAAACAATATATACATAAAAACACAATTAAAAATACCTAAAATATCTAAAATATTTAAGGCATGCTGAAAAGAAAGAAACAGAATTAGAAATACAGGCAGATTGCAAATATCTTGGATAAATGATTTGGAAAAGGAATAGGAAAGACATGGGTACAAGGGTTAATAAAGTGACCAGATGTCTATATCTTCATTTAACCCTTTAGGGGAAAGAGAATCCAACTTATATATCCAGAAAGTTTTATGATAGGAAAGGCTCTTAATCCTGTCACTCCCTCGTCTCTCTCTGGGAACAGTCTTTATTCCCTTGAACCTCAAGGGGGAGGTATCCTTATCATGATGTGATGCAAAATGGCGGGATAAACTATGTTTATCATACCCATTTTTGATGTTTCTGATATGCTCTTGGATACGCACCTTTAAACATCTCTTAGTGCGGCCTATATATTGAAAACCACAAGCACAATTTATCAGATACACCAAGTGGGTAGTATTACAATTAATTAATTATTATCTTATTTTTTGTAAAGTTCATTTTGCTCTGTATCAGAGAAGTGTGAAATTATGCTTATTTATTGTGCTTTCTGTTTTTTGTATCTATTTTAGGATAAATACCTCATAGTTTATGGGCGTCTCCCAACAACAGTACTGGGTACGTCTGGTCTGTTGCACCAGTATGGGTTAAATTATTTCCCAAGCTGCCCTCCCCAGAATTGGCCAATAACCAGTCAGCAAAAATGCTTTAGATGGCATTTAGATGGAATTATTACAAGAAGGGGTTATAATCCCACATGCAGTAACCAAATTACCTCTACGCAGAAACCAGTAAACACATTTCAATTCTATTTGTTCTAATTAGGAGATGTTTTTTTAATTCTATTTGTTATAATTGTTTTATTAATAATACAATAATATTTAATATGTATTTCCATATTTGAATAGTGTCAAAAGTATACTCAGTACTTCACAAAGTGGACGATATAAACGAGTAAGCATAAAGTCAGATATGAAATAATTTTTCCTATAAAGTTAACTGCATATGTGATGTATTTTTTATAACTTTTACCCATTACCTCTCCTTTCCCTCCAAAGGGTGTCTTAATTTGAACCCTCATCTATAGCCTCTCATTTTAAAGAATGCAACTGTAGGCAATCCAGATTTTATTTTTTAAGCAGTAGCTATTGTCAAATTCATGATATATATATATTTAAATCTCAAGCTTCTGATGTTTTAAATACCATCAAACTTTATGTCGTATATTGTTCACATGGCATAGGATTTGCATATGAAAAAAAGAGAGGATAATTTATATGATTTTCCATTACACACCTGTCTATATGCGGACTCTGCCTATTTTGTTCATTGCAACATTACCTTATGTGTGTTGTTTTGTTATTTATCCTTGAATATTCCTTGCCGATATGACTCCATTCATACTGTGTTGTGTTTTGGTGCTGTCTACTCATTGCTACACATAGCAACATGTTACTTCATGAATATTCATGCAGAGATGGATATACCCCTCCTCTTTACATTTTCCAGCATAACTATTGGATAGCTTTATTTTGAGCCTGTTTCGGAACTAAGTATTAATGTGATAAGCTGCTACTCTGCAGTGTTTTGTGGTCAAACTAATTAGCATTGTTAGTATATTATGGACACTGGCCCCTCATGTTCTGATAGGGCTTTACACTCGTGTTCATACTAGCATTTTTGTTTACCGTATACTGTCCGTTTCGTTCACATGGGGACTCCCTTAGGTATGGTTTATTAGTTGTCATTTTATGCATTTCGTCAGTTTTTAGCTTGTAAAAAAGTTGTATACGTTTTAGTTGTGTTATAGTTAGGTTTATGTGGATATTTCCCATTTGGTCTGTAATAAATTTGATATTAGTGGTATTAGTTATTTAACTGGTACTTTATGTATATTTTACTGTTTACAATGAGTGCAAGCTTTAGGTACTTTTAGTGTCATGGAACAAGAATCACATTCCTGCCCAACCCCCCTTCTGCTTGTCAGCTCCTTAAGTTCAGCTGCATGCATTGGCTCCACATACACACACTGTGCCTGTGTAACATGCAACAATGTTGCATTTCTTGCCTCTGAGCACTTAATCAGTGAACTGCTACTGCAGCTTCTCCAGTCCTCCCCGTTAATGGACTTTCCCATGTTCTCCCCTGTCTTTTGCTGACAGTTAGTGCAGTCCCACTCAACCTTTAGTGTGACCCCTGCCCCTCACTTCCTTTTCCACCCTAGATTACAGTAAGTACAGACCTGTCTGCATCCACCCCTGGTAAGGCCTTTCTCTCTTACCATAGTCTAACCCCATAGAAGCATCCCACATAGAGAAGCACTCTCTGCCTACACTACACCTACAAGTTCCTGTGTTTTCTACTCCTGCAATAAAATTAAGAAAGACATTAAGGACTTGTCATGCTTTGGAAGAGGGAGGACATGAGTTGAGCTTACTGGAATTATTCATACATCATTCGTGACCCTGGATCCAGGAAAGTAAGAGAGAGACCGTGTATTAGAGGTCTACGCAGAAGCTATCACTCACAGCCTTCATGCTACAAAAGTGCAGCTCTACACAGCTATACAGCAAACTGCTACAGCTTTCTGCAAAACAAGCAGCAGTTTAAACAGAACAGTAAAAAGAGGACCGTGTGCCTTGGGAAATACACACAGAGGAGCTGCTACCCACAGCCTTTATGCTAAAGATACAAGCAAGCAGCTTACATAGCAAATAAACAGCAGTCTCTCACCACATTGCACAAGCACGTTGCTACACAGAGCCACAAGCCTCTACACAGCAAACTACCACAGCTTTATGCAAAGACAGTGAGCAGCCTAAGGCCTCGGTCCCGCTGCGCTCGTTGGCGCGGGCGGCAATGTAGCGAGTTCCCCACCAGCAGGGGAATCCTCGCGAGCTGGTCCCGGTCCCCACTGGCTGCACAGCTGACTACACGCTGTCGCGCGTCAGCCGCTGGAGACACCACAGAATGGTGTTTCCTAGCTTCGACGCGTGACGTGTGTGGCTGTGAGCCAATGGGGAGGGGAGGCTTCGGGAGGAGGAGAGGCTTCGGGGAGCGGGGAGGAGTGTGGAGTGAAAGCAGGTGAGTGCCTTTCTCTGTGTGTGTGCCTGTCTGTGTGTGTATGTGTGTGCCCGAGTGCGTGAGTGCCTGCCTCTGTCTGTCTGTGTGTGTGTGTGTGTATGAGTGCGTGAGTGCCTGCCTGTGTGTGTGCGCGTGTGTGTGTGTGTGTGTATGAATGAGTGCCTGCGTGTGTGTGTTTAAACTTACTTTCCAGCTCCAGCCCGAGTCCGTGGAGGGAGGGGGGGGGGAGAGTAGCGGGTCCCTCCGCTCAAGCCACGCCCCCCCTCCCTGTCAAACCGCCCACCACCCGCCCACCTCCCGCTCCGGCTCCCGCTCCCTACAGACCGCATATCACGGTCTGTGTATCTCAGCGCACCGCCTGTCAGCAGTGCGGGTGCGCTGACTCTGGGAGCGGGGCCTTAGCCTTACTTTGCTAATACTACACAAAGGAAGCACCAAGTAGCTAAAACTGCAAACAGTCTGCAGCTTTCACAGACAACCAGTAGCTAAAACTGCACAGCAGCCTTGCAACAAATAGTGCTTCTCTCACAATTACTAACTGCCTTTTTCTCTGTCTGAGTCCACCCGCTGCTCAGCCCCACAGTGAGGAGCCTACGGACACCTGTAAGTACAGCTACCCCAACGCTGCACGCTGCAGGACACCGTTCGGCACCATCTGAGACAGACGCCCTTCGCTGACAAGGTGAAAGACCGCACGCCACACGCACTGGCAAAAGGCCTACACACACCTACAGCATGGCAGAACTCAGAGCCTCACCAGACATCACGCAGGAAAGCGATCTCTCAGACACAGAGACCGCCGCGCAACTGCAACAGGCGCAGGCAGGCGCAAGGCCCAAACGGACAGTCACACTGACACAAAAGGGCCGCGAAAAATATGAGACTGACATTGAAGCGCACCGCGCTAAATTAGAGTTGGCCTGGGAAACAACCGCACTTGGGGTATGCAACGTCGCCGGCGCTGGCAACTCTGTACAACAGCTCGAGCAGGCAATAACTCAATTAAAGACTGATCACGCACGCTACCAAAGACTGTCAGAGGCATATGTCACTTACCTGGCCAGGGCTAACACCGGTGAAAGCCTGCAAGAAAGGGACTTACAGCACAATATTGACTTGACACGAGACAGCCGCGTGCGAACCGCCATCGTAGACGCCCAAAGCGAGAGAAAAGAGCTCCTCCTGGAGACCGCATCGCAGCGCTCCAGCGCATCCAGACACTCATCAAGGTCAGCAAGATCAGCACAATCCAACGCGTCCAGCGCAAGCGCAAACGCCACCAAGGCGCGAGCCACCGCAGAGGCCGCACGTGCCCGGGCCGAATATGGTCGGAGAGAGGCAGCCGTAAGGGCAGAAAAGGCGCGCATAGAAGAGGAGGAGCAGGTCGCCGCCGCCGCCGCTGCCAATGCCGCCGCCGCTGCTACCGCCGCCGCTGCCAATGCCGCCGCCGCTGCTACTGCCGCTGCTACCACCGCCGCTGCCAATGCACGTAGAAAGGCCGAATTAGACGCGGATCTAGAGGCTCTAAGCAAAGAAGAGGACGCCGCTGCCGCCATAGCCCAAGCCGAAGTCCTAGAAGCAGCTGCGAGACAGGACGGCGGGGAGCTACCGTACAGACGGATAGCCTCAGAGGGTCCAGCCCAACGCACTGAAGAATATGT
This sequence comes from Ascaphus truei, assembly GCF_040206685.1. Lineage (NCBI taxonomy): Eukaryota > Metazoa > Chordata > Amphibia > Anura > Ascaphidae > Ascaphus > Ascaphus truei. Next base: position 539,819,587 of record NC_134483.1, read on the forward strand.
AAGGAGCCTCTTCCGTGTAAACAGCAGCGCACCATCCCAACACGGATGGAGCGACTCCACAGACAACGAAGACTTGCCAGGCCCACGAGGAGAAGATGCTGTTCCTGCAATGGTACATGCTGCCTGGGATAGCCACAGCCACAAGAATGATCCACACGCCAGCGCGCACACGGATGCACCACAACAGGCTCGCAATCCAGGTACACCCACGCGGGAGAAAACAGCCCCTCACACTGGCCAGCAGCCATCACGCATCCACGCCAAGGAAGAGGCGACCGCACAGACCGTCCCAGCAACCACCTCGGAACGGGACAAACGCGCCGATGTCTCAGGTCTGACAGACATAGCCAAGTACATGATCCGGCGCGACTTGGTGCACGCAGGACTCATCAGCTTCGACGACCGCCCTGAGAACTACCGGACGTGGAAGTTCACGTTCAAAGACGCAATCGACAGTTTGGACTTCTCAGCAAGGGAAGAGCTCAACCTGTTAGTCAAGTTCCTGGGGAACGTATCCAGGGAGCAAGCGCAGAGACTTCGGACGGCAAACGCGCATCAACCCCAAGTAGGTCTTGACCTAGTGTGGGAAAGGCTAGAAGAGACCTTTGGCAGCCCTGAAGCAGTCGAGGATTCACTCTTCAAAAGAATCGAGAGCTTCCCCAAGATCACAACTAAAGACTACTCGAAGTTACGAGATCTTGGAGACCTGCTGCAAGAACTGGAGTTCGCAAGGAAAGACCATTCCTTAATAGGTCTCAACGCCCTAGATTCAGCTCGTGGAGTGAGACCCATCCTGGAGAAGCTACCCTTCAACCTCCAAGAAAGGTGGCTTTCACAAGGTTCCAAATACAAAAGGGAGAAGCAGGTTTTCTCATTCTTCGTGAGCTTCATCCGCGAAGCGGCAAGGACAAGGAACGATCCCAGTTTCATCTTAGGTGCGCAAACCACATACAGTGCGAGCAGCCTGAAGAACGAGAGACCAGCGACGAGATATGGTAACCCCCAAACACCCGTCTCGGCCCGCAGGACGGACGTGCCTCCCACGACCCAAACTACTCCCGATCAGTCGGTCGCCGGAGACAAGGAACCAAGGGACCCAAACAGGGAATGTCCCATACACAAGAAGCCACACCCACTCAACAAGTGCTTTGGGTTCAGGATGAAGTCCTTAGAGGAACGCAAGAGGTTACTTGGAGAATTCGGAGTTTGCTTTAAGTGCTGCGGTTCCACGACTCACCTAGCCAGGGACTGTAAGGAAGAGATCAAATGCACAGTGTGCGAGAGTGACAAGCACGTGACAGCGTTACACCCAGAGGCGATGACACTCCACCAACTCAAGAACCCATCCTCCATAGCGGAGCATGGCGGGGAGAAAGAAGAAGGAGAGTCAACATCCGTCACATCTCAGCGCACTGAAGTTTGCGGAAAAGAAGGTGACAAAATGTCCTGCTCCAAAATATGCCTTGTCGCAGTGCACCCCCAGGGACAACCTGAGAAGGCTATTCGGATGTACGCAATCCTCGACGACCAGAGCAACCGATCACTGGTCAGGTCAGAGTTCTTCGACATGTTTAACATACAAGATGGTGCTTCTCCTTACACTCTCAGAACGTGCGCAGGGCAAATGGAGACCACAGGGAGAAGAGTGAATGGCTACACCATATGCTCAATAGACGGCAAAGTGAACATGCCCCTTCCCACACTCATTGAGTGCAACCACATGGCCACAAACAGGGACGAGATACCCACACCAGACGTGGCACTCCATTACCCCCACCTCAAAGGAATAGCCAACCACATCCGGCCGGTGGAACAAGACGCCAAGATCCTGCTGCTGCTCGGTAGGGACATCATGAGGGTACATAAAGTCCGTAAACAGCACAACGGACCCCACGACGCGCCATACGCCCAAAGACTCGACCTAGGATGGGTGATAGTGGGCAACTCGTACACTAACAAAGAGCACGGGCAAGACTACGTCGATGCCCGCAGAACGGAGGTGACAGAATGTGGACACACATCTCTCTCTGAACCATGTCTTGGCCATCTCCAAGTGACCGAAGGGCTAAGTGAAGAGAAAAGACAAGGTCATACCCCTGAGACCAACAAAGACATCCTCACGCCGATGGGATGCGACAATGGCTTAGGATTCTCATTAGTCCAGACAGCCAAGGATGATGAGTCGATTCCACCGAAGGAAGAGAGTAACCTCCCAAAGGTGACCGACAAAGGGATCGTCCTAAAAACAACAAACAATCAGACAATACTCCCGCGAGCAAGGGCACAATTAAGACGTACAGTTGTTCCTCTCCACAGAGTATCAAGCAACAGAGCAACCAATTGCCATGGCTGGCATAGCCGCAAAAGATTGCGCCCCACAGGCGAAGCCACAGTGTCAAAAGGACTGTTCGTTCAAACACGTAAGAGGGGACAGTTGCAGAGACATTTCCCAAAAGGATTTACAAGGACAAAAGAGACTGTTCTTCGTCATGTCCAGGGAGAAAACAACCTCCCGATGGCAGTCAACAAAGAAACACAAAAGCGTTTCACCAAACTACGCGGAGATGTTCTCGTGCAAGAGAAATGTACCGATGAACTACGGTGCACAGCGTTCCAGACAACAAGGAACGATGACAAACAAACACCATCGAGGGAAGATAGAGGATTCCCGAGGTTAACTGTCAAGGAGCTCTCTAAAGACGGACTAAGCAATCGGATGACTCCGCTACAATTCCGTTCACCAAGGAGGCGCTTCCCAAACAATGGAGAACATGCCATCTCTAGGTTCACCTCGCACCTCTGCGGCCCACAAAGGGAACCAGAGACCAAAAACAACTTTGTGGTCTTCATCCAGAAGATATTCTTTACCGGCCACGCAAAGCCAGCACCTCTAATGGAGGAAGGCGAAGAATGTCGGTACCTCCAATCATCTGGGGCCTACCACCCTCAGGAACCCGATCAAATCCGGGTAATGTTCAACCCCAGCGCTCAGCTTCAGGGAGTCTCCCTGAACGACGCCCCCTTTATTGGATTACATTCGACAACCAGTTTTCCAGGGACAGTAATCCGCTCCCACAAGGAGCCAAAAGCCCTCTCCTTCTGCCAAACGCCAGGTGATAGAGCAACAGGCTGCCACGGCTGGTATACCTACAAGGGGATACACTCTGTGGGTGAAACTACAGAGACAAAAGGACTGTTCTCTTACAAGACTAAAAGGAAACAGTGCCAGAGACTTTCATACAAAGACATTGTGGTGCAACCAGCAAACCTGGAGCTGTGCATCCACCCTGCATCCTTTGCCAAAGAACCTTGGCCAAGGGACCTTGATACCAGTGATACCGGCCGGTGTCACATCGCTATGTGGACATGGACTCTTGCATTGTTTGAGAATGTGATGTTATCTTTGTTATGCATTGCACATATGTTCCACATATTCCAGTTATATAGTGGTATCTCCAGATACCAGACGGGGAGTGTCATGGAACAAGAATCACATTCCTGCCCGACCCCCCTTCTGCTTGTCAGCTCCTTAAGTTCAGCTGCAGGCATTGGCTCCACATACACACACTGTGCCTGTGTAACATGCAACAATGTTGCATTTCTTGCCTCTGAGCACTTAATCAGTGAACTGCTACTGCAGCTTCTCCAGTCCTCCCAGTTAATGGACTTTCCCATGTTCTCCCCTGTCTTTTGCTGACAGTTAGTGCAGTCCCACTCAACCTTTAGTGTGACCCCTGCCCCTCACTTCCTTTTCCACCCTAGATTACAGTGAGTAAAGACCTGTCTGCATCCACCCCTGGTAAGGCCTTTCTCTCTTACCATAGTCTAACCCCATAGAAGCATCCCACATAGAGAAGCACTCTCTGCCTACACTACACCTACAAGTTCCTGTGTTTTCTACTCCTGCAATAAAATTAAGAAAGACATTAAGGACTTGTCATGCTTTGGAAGAGGGAGGACATGAGTTGAGCTTACTGGAATTATTCATACATCATTCGTGACCCTGGTTCCAGGAAATTTAGTGACAACCTTTTGTCACTTATCAGTGTTCTCTTACGATACATCCCTATGCACCGTTGATTTCTTTTTGTAGTTGGTGAGCAAGGTGTTTTTGTGTTTATTTTATATGCGGATGCCAAGACAGTGGTGAAAAACAAAAAATTTGTGCTGATACTAAATTATAGTGGTTAAAAGCGCTCTCCTTGTGCTTTTATTAATGAAATGTTTAAGTCTCTCCAAACTTAGGTGCAGCTTATACAGTCTACCAAGGAGAATACAAAGCAGCATCATCGCAAGAAAAAAGTGCCGGCACCACCGTAAACAGTTAACAAAGACAAAGAATCATCAAGCCAGCGTTTTTGACCAACAGTTAGTGTATCTAGGCTCAATAATCCTAGAACATTTAACCACCGTGGAATTAAGACTTCAGGCATGGTCCGGTCTTAAACGAACAATTTGTTTTTTCTGGACTCAATATTATCAAGGCCCGGACTTAAACGAACAATTTGTTTTTTCAGGACTCAATATTATTATTTTTTTATGCTTTAGAGTGTGTTTTTAAGATGTATGCCCCGCTAGGCAAGATCAGCCTACGCCATCCAGATGATGACAAGGGATGATCAGTTTTGAAATATTTGTAATGTTTATTGTTTTGTGGTCACATCATTTTGCAGACAATCATACAATCTCGCACAATGCTACACAGGTTAATGGGTCACAAGGGAATATATACAATGAATCGCTGCCATACTCTAGTGGCCCCCAATGATGTAAGAGAGAATTACATTTAACCCCTTGAGTAGGGATACTTTACACTAATGCCGTATTTTAAAAATTAAATGTTAATTTAAATTTGTTTACAGGGAACTTTTTCTAAACTTCTAAACCGAATTCCACTGGTAAATGAGGTTCCTGTAGGTGGATTTTACACTGTGAACAACAAATCAATTTATGGGTCAGGTGTCTCCACCAACCAATGAAACTTGTATGAAAATGTATTTACAGCCCTGAACTAAAAATCTATAGGGAGGATATGGCCTTAATTTTATCCATTCATTTAATTAACCAAGAATAGGTACAGATTAGATTAATGGCCCTACAGAATAGAATGGCTCTGGACTATATTTTAGCGTATGTGCCCTAGTTACACTACCGACACACTTTATTAAAGTGTGGCCGGTACCGCAAGCCGGGAGATTTCCCGGCTTGCTAGTGGCCGCCCCTCGGCGTGCCGCGCGTCATAGACGCGCGGTCACGCGTCTTCGGGAGCGTGCGCCCCCTGCACGCGCGTCCAGGGGCTCCCCGAGGGAGCCCTGGTGTCCCGCGATCGCGGGACAGCGGCAGGGGGTTCCGGGGGACCCGGCGGACCCGGCAGCGGTAGGGAGAGCGCCCCGATCGGAGGGCGCTCTTCCGCTGCTTCGGCGCGCGCCCGTCACTCTCGGGCGCGCGCCAGGCTACTGCTGCGGCCAAGAACGGGCAAATGCTCGAATAAACTTGGCCGCAGCTGTAAAGAGCAATGTTGTGTTTTTATTAGAGATCAAAGTGGTAAGATTGAGCATGAGCTAGAGAAGATCGCAGAGATACAGGAGAGATTAAGGAAAGGTGGAGATAAGAGGTGGGTTCCGCTAGGAATTACCAAGTTGGTTGGTTTCCTAGAAGCGAAACTGATGAATGGATTTGTCTGTGTGTTTGCAGTTCTGATTGTTTTGTATGTCTGTCTCATGTGCAGTAAATCCATACTGCAAAGGTGTGTAACAACCTCTACCCAGGCCATGCCACTGATCACAGACGACACTACGGAAGATGCAATCTCAGAAGGAAAAGTCAGTCCTTCTCAATGGAATACATATGAAGATGATGGCAGAAAGACCAAACTGGCAGATATGATAGCCAGCAGCTCTGTGAGTTTCCAGAACTATCAAAGCCATGCAAATTTGAACATTCCAGGCCAGTGCAACGCTTCTGAGTTTTATCTGAAATTATCCTTAAAAGACTATGTTTTAAGAATAAAAAGAGAGGACTGTGAAGATTGAGATAATGTGTGTGGCTATCATCACTTCCATTTTGAGTGTTTGCTTGTATGTATGCTTATTTTGAGTGTTTGCTTGTATGTATGCTTATTTGTTTTATTCGTGTATGATGTGAATGTTTGATTCAGCTGTGTATTGCTTCTAGATGTAACCCGTCCTTGTGTAATTCCTACGAGGCATGCAAGAATTGAAAATGCAATCGTAAGAGGTTTTTCCTGTCTTAGATAATTCTGCTGACCTTAGGTTCTGTTATCTAACAGCTACAGTACACACAGCGCTGGACACAGTAACTCCCTTATGTCACAAGGTTAAGGGCGGCCCACATATATGGTATATAGGATAAGAATATAGCAATGTAAAGCATATTTATGTATCAACCAATATGTATTTTTGTATGTCATATTATTATTTATCTCTAAGCCAGCCCCCTTGAGGGTGTAGTACTCATTTTGAAATGTATAAAAATGTGATACCAAGCAATATTTCTTTAGAGGCATGAGTTCTTTTTGAATTCTCTCTCACTTGTACCATGGGGTTGATAAACTCACTTGTTACTTTGAACCCTTGACTCATTGATTTTATTTCTACGCTTTGACAAGGTAATGTGTGACGGAGTTGGTGTTAGGAAAGCAGTAAGTGGGAGTGTGTGGAGGTAGAGCTGTGAAAGCAGGTAATGTGTGAGGGAGTTGGCGTTGGGGAAGCAGTAAGTGGGAGTGTGCGGAAGTAGAGCTGTGAGAGCAGGTAATGTGTGAGGGAGTTGGCGTTGGGGAAGCAGTAAGTGGGATTGTGTGGAGGTAGAGCTGTGAGAGCAGGTAATGTGTGAGGGAGTTGGGGAAGCAGTAAGTGGGAGTGTGCGGAGGTAGAGCTGTGAGAGCAGGTAATGTGTGAGGGAGTTGGCATTGGGGAAGCAGTAAGTGGGAGTGTGCGGAGGTAGAGCTGTGAGAGCAGGTAATGTGTGAGGGAGTTGGCGTTGGGGAAGCAGTAAGTGGGATTGTGCGGAAGTAGAGCTGTGAGAGCAGGTAATGTGTGAGGGAGTTGGCGTTGGGGAAGCAGTAAGTGGGAGTGTGCGGAGGTAGAGCTGTGAGAGCAGGTAATGTGTGAGGGAGTTGGCGTTGGGGAAGCAGTAAGTGGGAGTGTGCGGAGGTAGAGCTGTGAGAGCAGGTAATGTGTGAGGGAGTTGGGGAAGCAGTAAGTGGGAGTGTGCGGAAGTAGAGCTGTGAGAGCAGGTAATGTGTGAGGGAGTTGGCGTTGGTGAAGCAGTAAGTGGGAGTATAATATGGTCTCTTTACTTCTCCTTACTACAATAATTCTGCTGGATCTATCTGCTGCCTCCGACACTGTTGGTTACCACCTTTTTCGGAACACTCTCCACTCCATTGGCATCCATAGGAAAAATTTTGGGGGAGATAAGGATCCGCCGGTTCCTTTGGTCCGTGGATTTTTTTCCATTGCTGTATTTGTGGATGGGATTCTTAAAATGACGGGTTTGGTTTAATTCATGTGGATTGAAACTAACAATCCTTCAGCGGATTTTACACCACGGACCGGATTTTTAATGGCAAACTCTGGCAAATTCCGGGAAACGGATTTGGACTGGTTCGCCCATTTATACTTACACACAAACTCTCCATCACTGTCAACAACACCAACATCTAATCAACACCTCAACGCAGCTGTCTAGGCATCATTTGTGGCTCTGATCTTTCCTTCATTCCTCACATTCAGTCCCTCACTAAGTCCTACCATCTCACCCTTCGAAAAATTGCCAAGATACGCCCTTTTCTCACTCATAATGCAACACAAATCCTAATTCACTCATCTTGTCTTGCCTTGACTACTGCAACCTTCTCTTAGTTGGCATTCCTCTTGTCTACCTGTCCTAACTCCAATCATCCAACATGCTGCTGCCAGACTCATCCACCTCACTCACCTTTCCACTTCTGCCACTCCACTACTCAAATCCCAACACTGTCTTCCCATATCCTCTAGAATCACATTTAAACCCTAGTTTTGACTTACAAAGCTCTTAATGATTCTGTCGCTTCCCCCCGTACATCCCAGACCTCATCCCAAAATACATCCCTAAATGTTCCCTATGCTCTGCCCACAGCATCCGCCTTTCCTCCAACCTTATTACCTCTTCTCACACCTGCCTACAAGACTTCTCCCACCTGTCCTCTCTCTGGAATGCCCTACCACCTACCCACCCTCAAATATTTATGGGATCAGCTGTCGGGCTGGACCATATTCCAACCTGTGGTGTACTCCATTCGACAGCGAGCAGTCACTTTACCTTTTTGTAACAGAATATGTCTATTCTGCCTGTCTTTCCCCTCCCTGTTATGTAAGTGCTGCTAGTTGCAGGCTATGACAAGTTAATTATGTGGGCTTGTGACCCTCCCCCCCTACATGCTCCTCTCTGATGGAAGGTGGTGACTCATGGCTTGTGTAAGCCTATCAGGGATAGGTATAGACCATGAGCCCACCCCTTCTGCTTCCTGAGGAGGGGCAGTGCCAAATTTAGTCAGTCCTGCTCTGGAGGAGGAAGAGAGCAGTGGGGCTATGAGTCTCTCCCATCACGGGATGAGCATGCCCACCTCCAGCCGCTATGGCTGGGGGAAAATCTAATTAGACCAACAGATGCCCTGTAATATCTGGCATCATCCAGAGGCCTGGAGCCTCTGAGACCCTGCACCGCTGTATGAAGAAGATCTGCAGTGAGTGCCGAAAACCCTTGTTCATCATACTCCTGTCTAAGTGTCAGTCCCTGGGTGGGAGGGAAGAAGCATGCAATAGTGGGGGCTGATCTCCGAACACCCTGGAGCCAACTACAGCTGGAGGCGCTAAGTACCCTGAGAAGAAGCCCCTCAGAGAAAGAACCTAAACCTGTCCTGATATCCCACCATCGCAGATCAAACTCAGCTCTCCTGACCCTAACATGTACTCGCACCACACACTCGCACCACACACTAGGAAGCAGAAGCTGTGTATCTCCCACTGGGGGGGGGGGGGGAAGTGCTACATTTTATTTCATACATTGTCCCTCATTTCAGACTGTTAGCTCTCATGAGCAGGATCCTCATTACCTCGTTGTATCTGTTTGCGCATGTTTGTCCTTATTTATCTGTAACTCTGTTTATGTAATTATCACATTTCTGTGCTCCCATTGTACCGTGCTGTGGAATATGTTGGTGCTTTACAAATAAATAATAATAATAACCCTCCCCCAAAAGCCCTATTTCGCCTGAGGGAGGTGAGATTTCCGGGCGTGACTTTCTACTGTAGGTGTGCTACAACCTCGCAGATGAATTAATCGCCAATTAGAGCTGTTTTCCATGTCAACTACATACAGAAGGGCCTTATCAGAGAAATTGTTCTATCCTGAGCATATCAAATATATTTCTTTGATGTCTAATGATGCTATAAGTGAGGGGCGTAGCAGCTTGGCTGGGGCTTGTTTTCTAGGAGTAAAGTAAACATTTTTAAAATCAGTGAGCAAGGAAATGATATTTGAAAAGTCACAAATGAAATGACATTCCAAATCGAAGATTCACCTTTTTTATTCATGATTCACAGCCTGGTAAATACGTTGGCGTCAATCCGGCCTGTTTATACATTGCCCCTCTGGCAGTGAAGGAGTGGATTTTATTGTGGATAATTGGAAGGCTGAAGTCTGTAATTATCGTGTGGGGGAGTAGGAATTATAGTCCGCGTTTTCAGCCTACCTCGCTGCAGCAGGCTGCCTAATTAATCTCAACAGGGTTTCGCTAGCCTCCACTTCACCACAATTTCAATTCAGCTCTGGGATTTTATGTAGCTCCCCCTAGCCCAGTTTATTCATTGAATGTATTTGACTGAGTTGCCTTACGCTTCCCTTGGTCAGCATGCTGCCATTTGCTGGACTTCACTCCCGCACCTGGTCCAGTCCACCCCACTTTATCCTCCACCGGTGAGCTACACTCTCTCGCCCCCCCCCCAGGCAAGCTACGCCCAATCGCTTGGCCATCCTCCTGCCCCAGGCAAGCTATACTCATGCTCCCAGCCATCTTCTCTGCCAGGGCATGCTACTTTCATGTGCTTCGACCCTTCTCTTTTCCCATTCACAGGTTAGCTCGCACCAGGTCTCTCCTCCTTCCCGGTCTGCCGGGTCCCAACTTTGGGGGCCAAACACTGTACAGCATCTATACCCTAAAGCGTTTGCCCAGAGGACGGGCCGTGTGGCAGCCATGGTTTCTCACAGGTTTTCCTGCCCTGGGTGCTGCTGTGCCCTCTTTAAGTTGTAGGATGCAGCAATCTTTTTGGCCTCTCACCCTCTGCCCTACAAGTGCTTCATTACTGCAGTAAAGTCAAAGTATCCAATTCAATAAATCATTACCAAATCATTATCATCGGTTCATTATCTCTTGATCTGTACATGTTGTTTTGCTGTCGCCCCTTTAGATCAGATTTCTATCCCAACTGTTTTCTGAATAATTCCAGCTTGTGGACATTATAAAGAAATAGACCCTAAGGATCACATCAAAAGCGTGAGCCACATGTTTAGGGGATTGCAAAGGGCACATTGCCGTAGACATGAGGGGAAGGTTGGGATGCTCTTTGTGTTAATATGTAACGCACAGTACGTTCTATAGTATGGTATTGTATGTCTTTATTTATGTAGCGCCAAAAGTGTACTCAGCGCTTCACAAAGAATACAGTACAAGGAATTATAATTATACAATAAGTGCAGCAAAATCAGGCAATAGGAAACGAAATCCCTGCCCCGAAGAGCTTACAATCTAAGAGGTTTAATGGGAAACTTACAGAGACAGCAGGTGAGGGAGTAAGTGCTGTAGATGGCAGTGCTTGGTCACAATGGGTGGTAGGAGTGACTGAGTGTGGGACATTAGCCATGAGGGCAGGCTATTGGGATGCTTGATTTGTGGGGTAAAATTTAAGGAAGGTCAGTGTTAAATGAAAAGGTTAACACCATTTACAACGGAAGAGGTGGCAGGGAGGCCTGAGTGAGATCAGGTGTGTGTGTCTGGCTTCAGGCTTAGGGAAGATCCCCAGCAGCAGGAAGGAGTAGATAGAGGGTGTGAATAGAGGATGTGTGGGTGTTTTTTATTGAGGGGTAAAGAAGTTGTTGGGATAGGAAAGAACAACATATAAAATACGTGTTTCATTGCATAGGAAAACACCAGTTTTACTATTGAATAAAGAGAATAGGCTGAGCACGGGTCGGGTGCTCAGCTACACGTATAAAAAAAAGTATTAAACAAATATCAACCATATAAAAAATGAAGGATCCAGTCCAGTTCTAAAATCCAACTGTGATGTTCTGACACTTCTCTATGTTTTGCTCTCCTGGCAGTATGTACTGGGGGGAAAGTCCCATGTCACAGCAACTCCAAATTTCTTAATAAGCCTAAACAGAAGAATGTTCAAAGAAACAGTTAGGTCACCATATCCGGGTGAAACTTTAGTACCATGTACGTTATACAATAATGGTAGATATACGAATTTAATCCCAAGGAGTACTGCGGGGGGGAATCGTGACAGTACTCCGTCTCTTAGGGCTCCGTCTACCACCAGGTTTTTGCCCGAAGCCTGAACAATCACCAAGCAAAATTATCTCCCCCCTGCCCCCTTATACATGCAGGAGCCGGACAGCATTTTAGACATAGGGATTTATCAGTTTTTAGCGTGTCACATTTTTTAATTTTTATCTTATGTGTGTTAATAAAGCCGTTGACCCCTTTACTATCCCTGCTTCGTCCTCCACTCTATGATTAAGAGAAGTTGTGTGTGAATCAACCCATCTGGAGCCAATCATCTGTTTCATTATATGAGGGCACTCACATAAGCCCATGTGAGTGATTTTATATATTATTTATTTACCACACTTAGTCAATCCCTGATATTCAGTTTTTGGGACCAACCCCCATTAATCTCACCCCTTTGTCCGAGGTACCATTGGATGAGACACGGTGCAGAGCATCAGAGATCATCTGCTTATCCCTTCTACAAGGGCAGTCACATATGCCCATGTGAGTGATCAATATTTATTTTGACCATACCCATATTCCCCACCAGCCACCCATTATTTGGTTGTCTGGGACCAATCCTTGCTACTTTCACCTTCTTTCTGAGGTACCATCGCAGAAGATTTGCAGGGAAGATACCTTAGAAGATTCGCAGACACGGTCTACAGGAGTATCCACACTGAACCAAGTATAACAGGAGGAAGATTTGACGTTCGGGAGTCGTGAGCACAGCAGTGACGACCTCAGAGACATCTATACTCTGCAACAGATGTGACCGTCACTCACATTCGGCCGTGTGAGTGTTGATTTATATGAACATTTCTAACACCCTATTCTAACACCTTAAACATGTCTGATGATGTATTACAATTAGATATCTAACACATTTTCCTCATCAATATTATCATTGTTTTCCATGTGCGCTCGCTGCTATCTTGTGTACATCCATTATTCGAGGATCCAGGGAAGGTCCTCCTCCAGCTGAGCAGCAGCGACAGTTTGGGCCAGTATATTTTCCAATTCTTTCGGCCTCTCGCTGCCGTTCACCCATTACCTCATCACTGCGTACGCTCCGCTTTGTTGTATTGTATTGCATTGCACATTCTGGTAGCGCCCCAGTGTCCTCACTTTCCCTTATACATGGAATCAGGATGTTCCGAACCTCGTATTCTGGACTAAAGTCTATGGGGCCCATTCACTAAAACTTCGATAAGTTCAATGCATTGCTGAGCGATTTTGCATATTCTTATCACACTATAAAAAACGTGTGTCAAAACGGTTATCACTAAGAAAAATCACACATTGTTTAAAGTTCGGTAAATAAATGCAACATCGTACAACTTGTTATCGCACTGAAACTGTTTGCTGAAACTGCAGCCTGGAAGAGCTGCCCGGAGAGAGCTGCGTATCCCTGCACGGCTCTTACAGGCAAATAATTACCTTTATTGAAACCGAGCCTATTTATTTATTTATTTATAAAATATTTTACCAGGAAGTAATACATTGAGAGTTACCTAAGCTGCCGATCGATTCGTTCGCCAGTGATCGATCAGCAAAGATCTTGCTTCCCAGGGTTCACGAAATGGCCGCCTTTCAATTTCATCAATCCTACACTCGGTGTAACTCAGCAGCTACAATTTATTTGTATATTCCTGAGGTAACATTATCTATTGTTACAGTTTGCAGCTCAAACTCCTGGGAATACTGGCAACAAATTATCACAGAAAAGTGTTGCTAATATTTTGCACTGCTGGGGATGTGGGCTAAAACCTGCTCTAGAAATCAAAGAATGCTCATTATATTAAAACTCATTAATGGCATTATAAGTTGAATAATAATGTTTTAAAAAGGCAGTAAGTATTATCAAATATGACAGAACTAATTTTTTTTTTAAACACACACTTAGGGCCTTATGCAGAGAGCATCGTTATTTCGAAATTCGCCATTTTTTGTACAATTTCGCGCAGAAACCGGCAGAAAATGGCGAGTTCCGAAAAACGCGCCATTTTGTTTTTTCAATTGCTAAAACTCGCCTCGCGGCTGGCGAGAACCTCCATCTCGCCATTTTTAAAACTCTCCGAATGCAGAGAGGTGCGAACGGCATAAAGCGGCTGTTCGCGCCAAAAAATGCCGCGATTCGCGCATTTTTGCCGCGCCAGGAAAAGATGGCAAGATGGCGCTCGCCGCCTACAGTAAAAGGGAAAAAAAGGCGCGAATTTGTTTTTACACGTTTCTGAAGCGCGCATCTCGCCAATTTAAACTCGCCACACGCATCCATGTTAAACATAGCAGAATTCGCACTTTTCTGCATATGGAGAATAAAACTCTCCAAAAAAGCTACTTTTTATGAAATTCGCCAATTTTAAAATTCTATGCTCTCTGCATAAGGCCCATAATGAACGAAGCCTGTATATTTATATTTGCAGGACAGAGATTGCTGATTTAAAGCTTGTTTGATCATGCAGATTGAAAATAAATAATGCAATAAATCAACGGTTGGCTTCATCAGAGGTGCAGGCACCATTTAAGAGACCCCTTAAATAGATCAGTACATAGAAGGGATTTAATGCCCCCTGTACAATCTGTGTAAACAGGATTGCACAGATGTGGTCTAATAAGATAAAAATGTATAACACCCAGATAGTACCAAGAATATTGTTCTACAAATAATAATAGTGCTTGCTTGTTGAGCCCGCTGTTATAACGGTGAAATCTCTAGAGCAGCAGAAGTGGCCCCTATTTTCTTCTAACCCAGTAGAGTGAGGTAGATCATGTTCTGTTCATCTTTTATGGTATCTTACTTGGCCTCAGTAACTCATAGCCCCCAGTACATATTATTATTTTGTGCTTGAATGGGCTTTCAAGGTTACAATCAACAAAATCGATATCCCTAGGTATGCTGCTAGTAGACAGTGTGCAATACGAGCAACCAGGTGGTTTAGTTCACACTACTAGAACTGTTGTTCTGAATAACAGAGGTTGTAGGGGTTCAACTTCTGATCCTATAGGGCCTGATACCATACACCATTTCTAAGGTATGGAGGTGCAGACGTTAAAGTGCAAATTTCACTTGTAAATTAAAAATACTATTCAACCAACCCAGTGACATGTGAAAAATAAATATAATACGAATAATATATGTCACACTCAAGAAACCATTGAAGTTCCGATGAAAAAATACTTTTTCCAATCATGTTAGAATTGTTTGCTAAAACCCCTGAGAAAGTTCCTACGGAACGAAACGCGTAGGGCAGCGGAGCAGGCGCAGAACCAGAAGACCAACCAAGCAGAAGCTGCAGGATCTTCACCCGATTCCTCCGTTTCCCGGGGACGGCGACACTTCCAGAAGTGACGTCATTCCCTCGGATCAGAGCGAGGAAGCAGTGAGGCTGGGGCACGCCGTCTGTGTCGGTTCCTGAACCCAAGATGGTCTCAATGCCTGAGACAGAGCGCCCTTTGCGAGTGCATTGTCATTGTTCTTTCTGTCTGTTTTAGTAAATTGCATATCTGCTCTATGGTCTGTTTTCTCTTATTTTTTTATGAGCAGAGGATCTGGGGTCTAACACTACACTGGATCTCTGACCCCACTGCATACCTGCAATACTGAGGTTCCAGTCCCCACCATTAGAGGTTTGACCTCTACACTGCCTTATTTTATCATATCCCATGTGAGTGTGAGGATTTGTTATTTTTTCTGCTTCCAAAACCTGAATTTTTTTTGCTGTGTGGCACTATTTTGTCCCCTTCTTTCCTTGTATATACCTAAGAGTATTTGCACTCTGTTTCCTGCACCAAACCATTCCTAAGGTGCCTTAGACTTGCCCACCCAATAACACTTTGTGCACTGTGGGAAGAAAGTGGAATCCCTTCCTGCAGTTTGCAGGGCTTTTTTAAAATTTTACAATAAAGTATTTACATTCAGGATGTGTCTGGCACTCTGAAAGATGGCACAGTGAGTATTTTTGTCACTGTTCTGTTTTACTGTTGCCATTTTTGTGCATATCCTTCATGTAGCACCAATATGAGTGCATATACCTGTAGTTGTTCCCGCCCCCTGGCTTCCTTTAAAAGGAGACCACTTCCACTTCCTGCTTGAAAGTTTAATGTTCGTTGTGGAGCACACCTGAGATACCTGTGAGACGCTAATAGCTAGATTCACTACGTGTGTGAGCAGTGAGCAGCTCAAAACTAGGACGTGACAGTAATACTACCCATCAGCTGGTTTAGCTCACACTGCTAAAGCTGTGGCTTAGAAAAGCAGTGGTTGGGGATTCTAGTCCTCACACCATTCCAGTCATTATGTTGGTGATTTAGGCTTATTATCAACTCTACAGTATATAGTTGATATGGAAATCCTTTTAGGGAGTGTGGCATGGGACTCATTTAAATATACTTTGCACAGCCATTAGCATATCTCCAAGCCGGGTACCACAGGTGTTCTCCTTTTTCAGCACATCTCCCTAATTTATTTGAGGAGATATTTATACAACTGGTGAATAATAATAGTATGTTTTTGAATAGCACTGCATGTTTTACAAAGAAATTTTGCAGACACAGGTCCTTGCCTCGTGGAGCTTACAATCTATGTTTTTGGTGCCTGAGGCACAGGGAGATAAAGTGACTTGCCCAATGTCACAAGTAGCCAACACCGGGAATTGAACCAGGTTCCCCTGCTTCACACTCAGTGCCAGTCAGTGTCGTTACTCATGGAGCCGCTCCTTCTCCCAGGTTCCCCTGCTTCACACTCAGTGCCAGTCAGTGTCTTTACTCACTGAGCCGCTCCTTCTCCCTGAAGCCTCTTTAAAGTACTAGACTCCAATTTGACTCCCTTTGAATCAGCAAAGTAAGAAAAGGAGCAGGTTATGGGAGGAAACATTTAACCCACACAGGACAGTGGTATTGTGCCCCACTTTATATGTGCTAATGAAGTAGCCGGGGCTAAGCTGACGTAAACACTTAAGAAACTCACGTCAAGTACATGAAACTTGATAAGCAAGTTTCTTACATGCGATGCATGGACTAAAGGATGGATTAGTATTTCTGTGTGCCTATAATAGAGCCTTCTTACACATAAACATCCTCCTATGAATGTTAAGCAATTACCTTTTCACTCATACCTGTCAGCCTACTGTACCTCTTGATAGTTTGTTGACTAATTTCTCATAGCCCAGGTGCCTATGTACATATTCCTAAACCTCCCCCCCCCCCACCCCCCGCCCCTCGCCCCTCGCCCCTCGCCCCCCGCCCGTCGCCCCAAACAAGATAATAGGGATTGGAGATTGCACACTATACACACAATGTATTTTTGTCACTTTGTGCCATTTTGCTATTTATTTGTAAAATGTTTTACCAGAAAGTAATATATTGAGAGTTACCTCTCATTTTCAAGTATTTCCTGGGCACAGAGTTATGATGACCGATACATGTGTAGCCAGGACTGGTTCTTGGCTACCAGTCTGCCCTCCTTGGCAGTAAGCCCTGGTAAGAGCAGGCCTGCCAGTAGTTATCATGGGTTTTCCCCACTCCCTGCAGTGCTCTTGAGTGACAGGGGAGGAGGTGGAACCAGGCTTGGGTTGCCCAATCATGGGTCAGACCTGGTGCCCTCCTCCTGGCTGTACTTAAAGGGATTGCTGCCCAAATTTAGTTAGTGCCTCTCCCCACTTGAGAGAGGCAGGTCACCCCATAGGTGCCTGAACATTGGGCCTTCCTTGTTCCTCTTCCCCTCGGGGGACAGGGAGTGTGTACCTTTCCCCTTGCCTCTGCTAGAGGGGCAGGGAAGAGCTAGGACTGCTGCGGGGACCCTTGACCCATAGAGGAGGTCCAGGGACCATCCTATAGCTGGATATCCGAGCCAGAGAATGCATTGGGCAGGCCACTGCCATTACTGTGAGTGCTGACAGAATAAACCATTCCTGTTTCATATTCCTCCTGCCTGGTGTGTGATCTTACTGAGAAGCAGAGGGATTGTTTCTATCGTAGGAGATCGCCTCCATACATCTGAAGCCTGCAACAGATGGAGGCGCTGCACTGCTACAAAAAATGCTGGGTATGTGCCCCAGAAACCTGTCCTATGTCCCCACAACAATTGGCGGATGACTCAGCCCTCCTGCTTACCAACATGTAGCATGCACCACACACGCTGTAAAGGCAGAATCTCCCATCAGGTGGGGGAAACACCATTACCCATGGTTACAAATACATGGTTATATTAAGTGAGCCGGGTTATACATTATATATAAATACATTGCATGCACAGTAAGAGATAATATATATTATGGGCGTATGTAACAGTTACAGACCAGATTCAAATGTGAGACAGCGTTAGTTTTGAAAGAACTTAGACTGGTGGCGGCTGTGAGAGTCTCCGGTAGACTGTTCCAGTTGTGGGGTGCACGGTAAGAGAAGGAGGAGCGGCCGGATACTTTGTTGAACTTTGGGACTGTGAACAGTCTATTTTGTGGTGTTGGTCCAAGAATAAAAGAAAAATAACTCTGTAGAGTTGTTCACATATTTCCTGTAATAATGCCTCTTTCTTTACCTCAATTTATAGAAATCGCACCAGTCCAGGGTTCATTTAATACAGACGTGTCAAAAATAGGAGCAACCTCTGCAGACAGGTTTCACATTTCCTAGCTTCTGAGAATGTGGGCGTCTGGACTCTCGCTGGAAGGGTAGTATTTCATACAGGAGCAATGAGTGCCACTATTTAGCACATACAGTACATTTAAACAACCCACAGGCATATGACAAGCGGCATTTGGTTTTAATAGTGTCTGGGCTGCCTGATATATATTACACAGAGAAAGAAAAGAGTAGCATGTTCCAATTGGATTAGGGATGCTTGACACGACCACATTCTTTGTCGTGTTCCGCTGAGACATGGCTGTGGTTTTGCAGGGTCTAAAGATGGGAAGGGATGAAGACCCAGTCTACACGTACCTTATGCAAATCCTTTCAACGGATGGGAATCTATCCCGGCGTGTTTTCTCAGAAATGATGTCTTGTCCCGAACAAATCCTTTTAAAGTCATGATTTAAAAGTCATTCTGACGCAGCAAGCAAAAATTAATCAAATCTATTTTGGAAATCATTACAAGACGGGGAGGGGGGAACAGTGCTGTGAATATATGTTATGTTTATTGGAGAAAATACTTTGTTCTGTCATTCTTTCCCTAGGCATGATATTTAGTACCCTTTAAATGATCAATGTATGTACCTCCAAATAGATTAAACCAGGAGTTCTCAACTCCATTCCTCAATACTCCCCGCCCGACCGCCGCAGCAGGGCAGGTGTTAAGGATATCCCTGATTCAGCACAGGTGGCTCAATCAGTGGTTCAGTCAAAGACTGAGCCACTGATTGAGACACCTGCGCTGAAGCGGGGATATCCTGTAAACCTGACCTGATGAGGGGTCTTGAGGACTGGAGTTGAGAACCCCTGGATTAACCTATACTCTGCACGGTGAGATATCTATGCAAACACCCGAGATACCTGGGAAATATGGCAATTTATTTAAATGATTTGAATTTGCATATTTCCCAGGTATCTCAGGTGTGTGCACAGCTTGCGAGGCGATCTGCAAACTCGCACTTTAAAAACTCCACGGAGACCCATTTGATACTCCCCCTCCTCCCCCCACCCACCCTATACTACCTAAATCCTTTAATAATGACACTCTACACAAGATATGAAGGTTATGGTCACAGCATTTATTAAATAAAACCTACATACTAACCAGATCTTCATATATATGTATACACCTGCCTATGTGCCTGCCATAAGCCACATCACACCTAAAGAAGAGGGTGTACTGTAGCCGCCACACAAACTAGGAAGTGGTGTCAGTAGAGGCCACATGAAGACCATGTCCCTTTGCCATTCACCTCCTTAAAGGTTCACAATGGGATAACATTACTGATGTTGCTCCATAACAATCTCTGGCAAGGTCTCCCCAGGCCACCTCCACGAACATTGCATCCCTTAAATTGACCATGGCAACCCCACAACTGTTAATGCATTTTCAACCCTTCCTGCCAGGCCTAATTGGAAATATCCAGACCAACAGCAGATAAATGCACCCAGTCCTGCCTAAAGGCTTTTACCTCCATCCTCCAACTCAACTGCTTTGTTTACCTTCTTTCAATGGCGCTCCCAGAGCTTGCAAAACCAGATGCCAGCCCAGCGTTTGCTGACCACATTAACTTAACCCCAGAAAAAAATACCTGATACTGTAGCTGAGTCAAAGTCCTCTTTATCCTATGAATCAACTCAATTGTCTTGATGTCTCTCAAGTCATTACCCCCAGCATGTATAACAATGAACTTAAGTAGGCCCCAAATTGTCTTACACCTTACCAATGCCAGAACTTCCTCCCACCGAAGGCCTCTGAGCCCTAAACAATGTACAGAACAAAACCCGAGCTGAGAAATCTATGGATGTAGAATAGCTCATTTTAGCTCAATGCACAAAAGAGTGTCCGACTATCCATAGTCAAGAAAGCTAGAACGTGAAATGGGCATAAACAAACAACTGGTTAAATCAACATGTAAACTGTCATGTTAGGCCTAAAATATGACTTAAAACACTCCCATCTCCCAAACCTTTCAATGACTTGTTCGAACAGCCTTAACCTAACTGCTTCAGTAGCGGCACCAATATGAATGAAGTCAGCCCTATAAACAAAATGCTAACCATGGTACAGTATTTTAAGAAGAACACTTCCCTTCGCGGATATAGTCAGCTCCACTGTGCAAAGCATATTCTCTGATTGTGAATAGCAAATCTTCCAGACTCCAGACAGGACACCTCTTCAGTACCTCATGTACCGGTGAGTGAGTATTGGATGAGTAAGGTTGGGTGGGGATGAATGCAGTCCTGTGTGTAAGGGTGTGGATGAGTGAGGTTGTGTGGGGATGAATGAAGTTCTGTAGGTGAATATAGACTAAGTGAGATCCTGTGAGTGAGGGATGAATCAGTTCCTGTTGGTGAGTGTGGGGTAGTGCGAGTTTACTGATGCATCCTTTGTCCATAAATGTAGGAATTCAGATGTGATGTTTATGGATGTTAGGAGGTCAAACTTCAAAGTAATAGTAAGCTGCGAACCTGTGTTTATGTTATGTAATACTTGGATGCTCAAGAAGTCTTAGTAAAGTCAATCTTGAGGGTAACCTGAAACTGAACCCTGCCTTCCCATGACCCACGATCAGGAGGTCTAACCACCACTTACAGCACCATCCAATCTTTACCTGACTGACGACAAGAAGACAGCCTGGTTAGTAAAGGACCTGAGACAGCACATCAGGCCCTACCATAGTTACCCCACATCTAGGTCCAGTTTGGCCTTCGTCCACGACCCCAAATCTCGAAGGCCGAGATCCTTGCAATTGTCCCTTGCCTAGCAAAGTCTTTTGGTGGCTTTGCTCTCAATCATCTTAAATAAAAGGGTGGATTGCCTTTCACACAAACTGTATTTTCCTGTCTCTATATAGTTGCCTTTGCAGTCTCCGCTTCTTCTAGAAGCACATTCCACTAGAAGGTTATAGTTGGAATAAAAAATGATTATGTTCAATATGAATTTTATTACGTTGATACTGTGTGTAAATAAGTTTTCTCCCCATTGGTGGTAGAGTTGAGCAGTTCATGTATCTATCCACTAGATGTCAGACCCTGTCTCACATAAAAGTGGAAGCAGACAAGAATTCAAGTAAGATTTAGGCTGGCTGAAGAAGACACACAAACCCGCTGAGATAGGATCCCAAATTCCTTCCAGATCAGGGACAGAGGAAAGTCCTCGCCAACATGTGAAATCGGAGATTTTCGGAAAATAGGAGACGTCTGCATCTTCTAATGAATTGCGTTGGGTCAAAGGAACATTTTTCAGCTGAAATAGTATAAAAAATAATACATTGTTCAGTAACGTATGATCTCCCTCACAAACAGGAGAGCTGACCAACATGACCATGGAAAAGAAAAACCAATGGAGCCCTGGGTACCAAATATGAAAAGGGATATTTTTTTATTCCCCATAAAACGGATAATTTGCTATCTGCTAGTCTGAGTACTGAGTAATCAGCCTGGGACGCAGGATAAGGAAGAAGAAAGTCTGTCCTGCGCTCTGGCCACGAATACCAGCACACGTGTGTCAAATAGGTCACTTAGAATGGAGCAGGGAAGTGTAAACAGACCAAAGCGAGGTCAGAGCTGGGAAGGAAAACCTTACCTATGTAAGCTCACTTGAAGACCTCGGTCCCGCTCTCCTCTGTGCTCCAGTTCCAGGCGTGCAGCCTTCTGTGTATGCAGCATAGAAAGGAAAGAAAATCCGGCGCACACAGCCTGTGACAAATTCCAAGGCACTTCCGGGTTGTAGAATAACTTTATTGAGACCTCACGAACACAACAAGCTACACCACAGTCTCCCCCTAAACGCGTTTCACGCTAGAATCAGCGCTTCGTCTTGGAGTCGCAGGATAAGGATACTACTTGAATATGATACAAAGCTTCCAACCTGTTGTAAATACTTTTTCAGCTACGTTTTCTAAACTCTTCCCTTTTGAGGAAAATGATACGGGATTCTTCACGGATACTAGGGTCAGTGATGTCATCTCCCAAGGAACCAAAAGAGAGAATTGTAACTACACAGACAAAGCTCCAAGGGAAATCTTGTGATTAAACATGTACCAGACAATTTATTTAAAGATAAACATTTGGACCATAAAGAACAAAACAACATGATGGATAGCACGCCACTTCCTTACCTCGGCCCGTGATCGGGTGCTCCGCTTGCCCCGCCTCCTGCGGCACGTCACGTGGTCCATCTATCAGCCGTCGGACTACGGGCATGGGCGCATCACATGCGGAAGTTTATACCAAGCCCTCCGGTACCGCCTGTGGGATGCGCCTGCGTGGGGCAATCGCAGCAAGCGTTCCTGACGCGCCTCCTCTTGCCTTGTCCTCATTGGTTCCTGTTTGCCTTATATGCTCAGCCGTGTCACTGGTTCATCGGCTGAGCATAAACTTTCATATGAGCGAAGTGTTCACTGCTGTCTTGCCTCCACATTCTTGTCGTGCTTCCAGATCCTTGCTCCTGACCTTAGCTTTTCGTCCAGACTCCACTCTTCTGTTCTCCTGACCTCAGCTACGTACGACCGTCCGCACCTCTCCATCCTGACCCCGACTAGCCCCTCGACGATCCACACCCTTCCAATACTGACCTCGGCAAAGTACCATGACTATCCGCCTCTTTCTAATCCAGACCACGACTAAGTACCTGCTACGATCCGCTACTCTCCAACACCGACCTCGGCAAGTATTACTGACCATCCAGACCTCTCCTATCCCGACCCGGCTACTTCGACCAATCTACACTCCAGACGCGCCCACCTCTGCCTCGCGGTCACGCCTTGTTTGTGGTGAGCACTCCGTTACAAGAGCCCGCCGATAAAGGGGGAACTATTGTCATATGGGCCAATCTGCATAATGTTGCTGAAACTTTACGACAGTTGAAAAATAAGCTGTTATTGAAAACGTACATTCAATCCTACAAATAAACTACATATTAAATTGAATAAGATGATAAGGCACACTCTGTTGTTAGGGCCAATTTCTTGCAAACACCTTTTTCTAAAATGCCAACGTTCTATACAATCACAAAAATTCCCAAATCCAGGAAGCCGCCGCCTGGTAGGCCAACCCAAGATGGCGGCGCCTCGTCCCGTGAGATCGATGATGTCACTTCCGGTGGACACAGCGGAACCGGTTGGAAGATGGCCGCGCCCTCGCGACCGCCGTGCTGTACCAGGTCGTCTGAAGGAGAGAAGAGCAAGAACTGGCAGGCCCTGCGGAAGCCTGGGAACCAGGAGACGGGTGAGCCTGATCCGCTCCACACAGGCACCGGCAGAGGTATTGCCAAATTGCGAATAGTGATGCCGTATCGCCAGCACGCGTCCCCTTTTGTTCTGCCCTCGCCCATGGCCCAAACCCCTGCCCCTGTCACCTCATCATCCGGGTCCCCATCGAGCCAAGGGTTGTCTGGGGAGTCCCGGGATACCTCCGAGGAACAGACTGGGTCAAATCTGGACTGGGGGGATTGTTTTACTTCCGATGAAGGATCGGGGAGGGAAATTATTGCTTCTGGGGTGTCGTCGAGAACGAATTCTGTTGATTTCAATGCCAATGTAAGGGGTAGGCCGAAACGCTTTTGGGTCAGCCTCTAGGTCCACAGGGACATCAGGAGTGTCTTCTGGGGGAGAACCGGAGGAAAGTGAGATAACAGTGGCAGTAAAAGAGCAGGCTGTGGAGAAAGAAACCAGATGGTGGGCTCCTATGTTTGAGGGGTATGAGGCCTGGTTGGATCATACGCGATTCATATTAATAAGGAGTGACATAGTTGACCACTGGTGGGATGAGGGTGAGTACTCAGATGAGGAGCGCCTAAAAGAACTAAGGAAAAGATGGTACGATATTCAAAAGGGTCTAGTTACTCCCCAAGGGTCGTCCATACTATATGACGTGGTTGCTACTGAAGAACCATTGTCATGGGTGCTGCCAGGCAGGGCAGGTAATAAGAAGCTTATCCTCATCAGCAGGGCTGAGAGAGCAATATTGTGTTCA
This sequence comes from Ascaphus truei, assembly GCF_040206685.1. Lineage (NCBI taxonomy): Eukaryota > Metazoa > Chordata > Amphibia > Anura > Ascaphidae > Ascaphus > Ascaphus truei. The sequence continues at coordinate 539,843,750 of NC_134483.1, forward strand.
GAAGGGCTGTGTAGGTCCTTAATTTGTGGCAATTAGTATACCGAATTTGGTCAAATTATTAGTTAACTCTAATAGTAACAGTGATTCTCTTTTAAATCAATTGTAAGTTCAGAAGGACAATAGTGAGTCCAGAGGCATATTAGCTAAGCTATTTATAAACAGGCTATCATTCAAAGACATTATAAAAGTATTGTCTTGACTGACTACACATAATTAAGTGTTACTAATTAAATAGTTCTACTTATACTATAGAAGTTTACATCAAAGCGACTATAATTTTACTAACGTCGATATACTAATTGCCACAAATTAAGGAGCTCCACAGCCCTTCTGAACACAATATTTGTTTGGTTTACTTTCTGCATCACTTATTTTGACTATTAATTAAATAAAGATTATTTTTAAGCATAAAAACACACACAATCAGATAAACAAGTGCTACAATAACTGAGTTCTTTCTCTTTGGTATATGTGCTGAAAAGCTGTGTAATACGGCAGGCATACACTTATAGGGGTCCATGTCAGAATGGATCTGAAGCAAAAGGTGACACTGTGTGCGCATTTACATGTCATTTCCCAGAATCCCTTGCTGCAGTGGAAGCACTGTTTGTTAATCAATCATGGGGAATAGCACGGATGCAGACCTGTCTGTGATGTGAATGTGCTCAAAAGTTATATTTCCATTTGCTGTTTGCTATATGGTGGAGGGTTTTTGACACTTTTTTACCCACCATAACTTATTTAAGGTGGGATTTACATGAAAATAAGATATCTGAAAAAAAATATATATATATATATATATATACATACATATATACATATACATACACGTAGTATATATGCAATGTGCAGTTACATTGCAATACATTCAAATGAATGAATGTGATTGTTTCCTGAGCAAGGTGAGATGAATTCCATGCAAAGCTTTTATAGAATCCGCATGTACTGGAATAACAGAACGATAAAAGAGCTGTTTACATGAATTGCTTTCCTTCTGAGATGGTCACACGGCATTGCAATGTGCCCTGCCACATCCTCTCGTTAGTAAGGTTGTCTTTGGTAGCCTTTACTTGGCTTTCGTTGAGGATCCCCTCTGCTGTGTGAGTGCCTCCTACGCGTTCCGTATGGATGCTCCATTGGATTCCACTCGCGGAGTCGACCTGCACTCCCTTTAGCCAGCGTCCGCTGACCCAGTGCGGATCGCTGCCTGGTCCTTTATCACCACCGGTTGTCCTAAGATCCCTCAGGATGAAGAAGCTCTGACTCACACGTGCTCTGCCAGGCCTCTTAAAGACTCCTTACCTCCTTAGTCCCTCCTCTCTCAAGTCCATTGTCATTGGCTGATGTGATTCCCATCATGGGTCACATGCTGAGTGCACATTGGAGAGGAGTCTGGCAAGAGGCAGTGTGTGAGTGCTGCATGCATAGTCTTGAGATACAGCTGTGAATGACCAGTCTATTAAGACTTCTTCCTCTATTAGAGAGGTAAAGAGAATGTTCGCAGAGATAGTGTTAGGACTTACAGAAAGAGGGCACACCTTGATGCGGTCTGCAAGCTTACAAATGCGTTGACCAACAAATGTAACTGTGACCCTCACATATGAGGCTATTTTCATTGTGGTGAATCTAGTTTGGGTCACTTGTGCATGGTAGCATGACTGGATTTGTATTACACTTCTACTGTATGTCGTAATTCAGTTCTTCTTTCCTGGATTTTGAGGAAAGCCGATTGTGACACTGAGCAACGCACAGCTTGCTTGGTTGTGACGTAGAACCTATATCTGGACTGAATGACACAAGCAGCTTCCTTCATTTTCCTGCAGCATCTTTGCTGTAGATACTTCGAAACATTTGACTGGACCACAATTACACTTTGCTTCAAATGTTTATGCCTCTTTCTTTGTCATTGCATTCTCCATATTGGTAGGCAGGCTGCTATACTCCGGCGATAAAGCTGACAAGCTTTTGTTTCTCTCTAGGCAGCCTGTATGACAACCGTTTCAGAGCCTGTGCGCAGATAACTTTATCTCTCCAACCTTCCTTGGATAAGACCTCTGTAGTATTTCTGGAGTGTTAGAATGCTTCTCTTCTTTCTTTCAGAGTCTGCTCTGATCTGAGAAATTTCTAATGGGAAACAGAGGGATTGGCCTCTTTCCTGCTCCAAGGCGCCCTCTGCTTCTTTAAGTGCTAACTGCACTTCCAATTTTTCTTGTTCCATTTGTTTCTCCACCTTTATCACTTCGTGAAGCTTCTCATTTCCTTTACTGACGTGATCCATCAGATCTGAAACCTCCTCTTTCAGGTTTCCGTTCTCTCTTTTTACAGTCTCTAAAACACTCAAGACCTTTTTGTAGTCATCCTTCCATTTACACACCTCTGTGCTGAGACTTTGGATTTCCTGGTGCGAGACTTCTAGTTTTGTATCGAGAGTGTGAAGCTCTTTCTGAGAGACTTCCAGATCAGTACTGAGACTACGAACCTCTTTTGAGACACATCCAGCTCTGTACCGAAACTGTGAATATCTTTCTGAGAGACACCCAGTTCTGCACCAAGACTATAAAATTCCTTTTGGGAGACTTCCAATTCTGCGCCAGACTGCTGACCTCCCAGTGAGAAACACCCAGCTTTATGCTGAGAGTGTGAACCTCTTTCTGAGAGATTTCCAGCTCTGCACTGAGACTGCAAAACTCCTTTTTTATTTTTCCACTTATGAGATATTATTGGATGATATATCACTGGGGTTTCTTTTTTGCCTTCCTCTGGATCAAAATACTGTAAATACAAATATAGGATAAGTATCTGTTGTCTAAATGTAGCAGTGGATGGACCTTTTTCTAACCTCATCTACTATGTAACTATATAACGTTATAAAATATGGTGTGGACAACCAGTAGATGATATGTCCATCTCAATTTGTGCACTGGGGAGGGGGGTACTAATTACCAAGGTAAGTACCAAATGGTAAAGTCATGTAACTGTATAGTGATGTGTTCCTTTGGATAGCATTATACCCTGTCCCACTCACTAGTACAAAACAAAAGATCAATAGACTCCATCTGTTTTTTCCACTCAAAATCTTATGTCCAGAAATACAGCAAAAATATGAGATGTATCTCTAACATTCCTTAATCAAATATACACTTCTAAAGGATAACCTGTACCCAACATTCAAGATATTGTGAGCCCTATAAACATGAATAACAATAGAGTCTTTTAATATCCAGGGATCATGACTTTTTTCACTGGAGCTCTACATAAAGACATATACTGAGAAAGTTCTCCTGCAATAAAGGTTTGGATATGTTTATATGCTGATAACTGTCTGGAGATATTTAGGTATTCTATGCAGAAATGCTGAGGATCCCAAGTTGATCTCTTTAATTGTCATCTTTCAAATCCTCATCTCCACATATACAGTATTTACATTGGTGAGTAATGCATATTATATTGTGAAGAGTTAATCCCTATTAATAATGACCTCACCTCCGTAGTGGAACTCTCAACTATACATAAACTGAAGTTAACCAAAATGCAGAATAGCCAAATTCCTGTGTACTGCACATCAGAATACTTATCGTCACAGACTCTTCCACATGACAAGGACACATACACAGATATATTAAACCTTCGGTACCACGGTTTTAAAAATTATTAATAGTAAATCATTTCTTTGATCCAGGCTTGTTAAATGTATTACCTTCTGTAAACTATTTGCAAACTGCACATCCAGTACATCGAAAACACCCCTGTCTCTTACAAGGACCTCTCCCCTTCCAAGGATCTCTCCCCTCTTTCTACAAAGTAACTATGCACTAATTTATCTCCTCTGTTAGTTGATCTCCTACTGTATATCTAATGGATGGAGTCGCAGGTAACCAGTTTTTAAAGGTATTTTCTAACAATACAATTTGTCAATGTTTTTTTTTTTTTTTTTAAATCTAATGCTCTACTCACCAAGAAACTTGGTACTAGAGCACGTGTAGGAACTTAGGGTCCCATCCCAGACCTACAACTCAGGACCTACCGAAAGAAAACATATAGGGGAACAGGAATGCTGTCTGAGAGTATTAGCGTCTGTTTGCAATGTTTTCTTTAAAAATAAGGTTTTTAATTCCTTTCTGAATGGAAATAAAGCTTCCTGATTTCTTAAAGCTGAACTGAGCTTATTCCACAGTCTTGGGTTGGTTCTTGAAAAAGCTCTCCCGCTGGCTTTTTCCCCCTTAACCCGATACAGATCTAAGGGTCAAATTGGGGGTGTTACTGGTTAGGCAGGAAGGAGGTGAAATGTGGGACAAGTCCATGGATAGATTTAAATGTAAGGGTCAAGATCTTAAAATTAACCCTTTGTTCTACTGGGAGAGAGCGCAGACCTTGAAATACTGGTGAGATGCGGTCTCTCCAGGCCTTGCCAGCAGTGGTATTTTGCACTAACTGTAGGGATGTGATATTATTTTTTTGGAGACCCATCAGCAGAGAATTTGCAAAATCCAGTCTGGATAGGACCAAGGCCTGTGCTACTATCTGTTGATTGGTTTTCGAGAGAAACGCTTTCATTTGTCTCAGCCGATGGATTTGGAAGTAACAGTTTTTCACAATAGAGTCAACATGAGACTGATCAATGATATTTTTTGTCAATAATAGCTCCATGAATTCTCACCTTCTCTTTCCTTAGTATGGCGGAGTTATTGATTTTTAGGTCATTGAAGGCGTTCCTCATAGCATCTGCTTGTGCTTTAGGGCCTATCAGGGACAGCTTGGATTTAGAGCCATTGAGTTGTAGACAATTTAATGCCATCCAATTAGAGATGTCACTAAGGAAATTATTCAGACCGTTCACAGGGGTGATAGAATCATTGGAGATGTCCGATATCAATTGGATATCATCCGCGTACTGAGGGAACTGATTTTGTTTTTGATGTACTGTATAATGTCCCCTAGGTTTTTAACATATGTATTGAATAGAACCGGGGAGATGGCAGATCCTGGAGGAACACCTCAAATCAGCAGGATTGAGTTTGAAGAATTCTCTTTGAGGGGAACTTTCTGACTACTACTAAGAAAGGACTGGAACCAGTCTAGAACTTTACCTCTCAACCCAACATCTGATTTAAGTCTGGTGAGCAAAAGAGTGTAATCAATTTTGTCAAAAGTCGCGCCCAGGTCGAGACGAATGAGAGCAGTGGTGCCCTCTTTGTTTACTGTGTTCATTAGAAAGTCAGTGACACCTATCAGGGTCGTCTCAGTGCTGCAATGTTTTTGAAATCCATATTTGTGGGAGTGCAACAGGTTAAATTTGGTTAGGTGGTTCACTAACTGTTTTAGGGCTAGATTTCCATGATTTTAGCTAAAAATACAATATCAGAAACCGGTAGTTATCCATGTTCAGTGGATCGAGGGAGGGTTTCTTTAATAGACGTGAAATAAATGCTTTTTTTAGGGAGGTTGGTAAAAAGCCTGAAGA